>NC_045973.1:39065291-39365291 GCF_010909765.2 Amblyraja radiata | reverse complement strand
AGAGCATCAGGTTTGCCATTCTTGGCACCAGGGCGGTAAGACAGTACAAAATCAAACCAATTAAAGAAGAGAGCCCACCTTGCTTGGCGTGAGTTGAGGCGTTTGGCTGACTTGATGTATTCCAGGTTCTTGTGGTCTGTCCAAACTAGAAACGGCTGCTCGGTGCCCTCCAACCAGTGTCTCCATTCCTCCAAGGCTGTTTTAACCGCTAACAGTTCACGGTTACCCACATCGTAATTTCTCTCAGCAGGAGAAACCTTTCTTGAGAGGAAAGCGCAGGGATGCAGTCGACCATCTGTGGGGGATTTCTGGGATAGTACGGCCCCGATGCCCACACCCGAGGCGTCCACCTCAACCACGAACTGGAGTGACGGGTCAGGGTGAACCAGGATGGGGGCTGAGGTGAAGCTCCTCTTGAGTCTCATAAATGCAGTTTCTGCTTGAGGGGACCAAGAGAAAGGCACGTGGGGTGAGGTGAGAGCATGAAGTGGTGCAGCAGTGACACTAAAGTTCCGGATAAACTTCCTATAAAAATGAGCAAACCCAAGGAACCCCTGAAGTCCCTTACGACTGGAGGGTGTAGGCCAGTTGGCCACAGCACTGACCTTGCTCGGGTCCATCTGTACACCAGCAGGTGATACAACATAACCAAGGAATAGAACAGTGTTAGCATGAAATTCACATTTCTCAGCTTTCACAAACAGATCATTCAGGAGCAAACGTTCCAGCACCTGGCGTACATGCTGCACATGGGAAGTCTCGTCTGGAGAAAAGATCAAAATGTCATCAAGGTAGACAAACACAAATTTGTTCAGCATGTCACGTAATACATCATTAACCAGGCCTTGAAAAACTGCTGGAGCATTAGTAAGACCAAACGGCATGACCAGATATTCATAATGACCACTGGTTGTGTTAAACGCAGTTTTCCATTCATCCCCCTCCCTTATCCTCACCAGATGATAAGCATTTCTAAGATCTAACTTAGTGAATACTTTTAGCGTCTTTTAACAGTTCAAATGCAGAGGAGATAAGAGGAAGAGGGTACCTGTTTTTAACAGTAATGTCATTGAGTCCTCTGTAGTCAATGCAGGGCCGAAGTGTTTTATCCTTTTTATCCACAAAGCAGAATCCAGCTCCTGCAGGTGAAGAGGAAGGTCTGAGGATCCCAGCAGCAAGGGCGTCGTCAATGTACTTTTCCATGGCGAGCCACTCAGGTGAAGACAAGGAGTAGAGATGACCCTTAGGAGGCGCTGTACCTGGCAGTAGGTCGATGCAGCAGTCGTACAGTCTATGCGGTGGAAGAGATGTGGCCTTGGCCCTGTTGAACACCTCCTTCAGGTCCAGATAACACGAGGGAACATTGGTGAGATCTGGAAAGTCCCCCTCCCTTGAACGGGGAGGCTGCCGGAGGGTGGTCCTGGAAGATCCCAGCAAACTGCTCCTCGACGGATCCTTCATAGGCTCAGGAGAAGAATCATGCACCAGACAGGTGAGTTTACAGTTATTCCCCCAGGAAATTACTTCCCCAGTTCCCCAGTTCATGTGAGGATTATGGTCAGACAGCCAAGGGAGCCCCAAAACCAGAGGATGAAGAGAAGAGTCGAGGAGGTGAAAACTGATGGTCTCAATGTGATTACCTGCCACGATGAGTTGAACAGGTTGAGTTCGGTGAGTTACCCTGCACAGTAGGCGCCCATCCAGTGCACTAGCCTCCAGAGGATTTTGAAGCTGTTCACGTTCCAGCTTGAATTCATCAGCCAAGCGAATGTCCAAGAAGTTCTCATCTGACCCAGAATCAACCAAAGCCTGCAGGGAGTGACGCTGGGAATGCACCAACAATTGTACAGCCGTGAGTTGACGAGAGGAAAGGCTCATAGGAGTGGTACAACTCACCAATGTCCTCTCTTTCATTGGTGAGCTTTGTCTTTTACTGAACAGCTGTTCAACAAATGTCCCAGTTCACCACAGTAAACACACCTCCCCTCCCTTAGGCGGCGCTGCCGTTCCTCCGGGCTGAGTTTGGCTCGTCCCACCTGCATGGGCTCCTCCGAAGAGACAGGTGGCGCTGTAGGCTGACTGGACCGGCCGAGAGGGAAGAAGTCCCGACCGGAAGGCGAAGGGCGATGCTGCCGCCACTGCTGGGAGGAGGACCGAACTGCAGCCGATCTCCTCTCTCGCTCTCTTTCTCTGAGCCTAGCGTCAATTTGGACAGCCAGGGAAATCATAGACTCGAAGTCGGAAGGCAGGATTAGTGGAGCCAACTGATCTTTGATAGCTTCAGACAATCCATTGCGAAGAGCATCCAACAAAGCAGCCTCATTCCATCCACTCTTAGCAGCAACAGTTCGAAAGTCAATAGCAAAATCCATAACTGTGCGATTACCTTGTTTCATGGAGACCAGGTTCTGTGAAGCCTCTCGGCCAGGATTGGAGTGATCAAACGTGCGGGACAGAGCTTCCATGAACAGGACCGACGTCTGGCAAACAGGAGAATTCCGAGACTATTCTGCCGTGGCCCAAGCCTCCGCTCTGCCCGACAGGTGCGTGATGATAAAGGCTACCCTTGAGCGTTCTGATGGAAAGGAAGCCGCTTGAAGTTCGAAATGCAGTCCACACTGAACCAAAAAAGGTCTACACTTCTCCGATTCCCCCGAAAAATGTTCCGGTCTTGCCAGGTGGACGAATGGAGACGCTGCGGCAGGAAACAAAGAATCCAGCCGAGCAACCAGGTGTTCAAACCGGGAACTTAAAGTGTTCACCTGTGAGCCGATGTCCGCCTGGAATCCCTGCTGACGCTCGCCGAGATCCCGGAACCCGGCGAAGATCGAGGTGAGTTGACCCTCGTAATGCGAGATGCGCTCCTCTTGCTTATGGAGCGCTGCACGAAAAAGATCAGAGCCCGCTGAGTCCATTGTTGGCCAGTTCGTAATATCAGAACTGAACGAGGAGGAGGACTCAAATGCAGGCTCAGACACAGGGCAGATCAGTTTTCAGAGTTTAATCGGTCCAAGTCGGTACACAGGTAAGCAAAAACGGAGGCAACAGTACAATCAAGGAGCAGGCAAAAACAGTGGTCGATAAACAGGCAATGGTCGAGATAACAAGGTCAAAAGACTTCTAGAGCTGGCACGAGGTGATACGAAGTAACATACACAACGAACTGGCAATGAGAACTAAAACACAAAGGGCTTAAATACACAGACTAACAGGGGATAACAAGACACAGGTGAAACACATCAGGGCGGGGCCAACAATCACACGAGGGGAAACGACATGACAGGAAATGGGACCTGAAACGAGAGGAGATGTGAGACACCAAAATAAAACAAGAATGCAAACAATAATAATAAAAACAATAAGAAACAGAAACTAGATCAAACGTGAGACCTGACACAGTTTGAGAGTAGGTTGAGTGAGGGTTAAGGTGGGTGGCTGTGTGGTGGTAGCAGCAGCAACTCAGCGTTGATGACCAGCAGGGGGGGTGGGAGAGGGAGTATTGCTGCGTAGCAGAGTTGAACAGTGCACAGATACTTGCATGTAATGAGCCCTAGACAACATTCAGACTTGGCCTGATAATGAACAAGCAATGTTTAATGTCAACTCGTATTTAGTTTAGTTTTTGTTTAGTTTAGAGAGACAGCGCGGAAACAGGCCCTTCGGCCCACCAAGTCCGCACCGACCAGCGATCCCAGCAAATTCACACTGTCCGACACACACTGGGGACAGTTTTACACATACACCAAGTCGATTAACCTACAAACCTATACATCTCTGGAGTGTGGGAGGAAACCGAAGATCTCGGAGCAAACCCACGCGGTCACGGGGAGAACGTACAAACTCCGTACAGACAGCACCCGTAGTCAGGATCGAACCCAGGTCTCCAGCGCTGCAAGCACTGTAGGCAGCAACTCTACCACTGCGCCACCGTGCTGCCTGCAAGAGAGAGTCTGCCACCTTGCCCTGATGTTTTATAACCCAAGAACCCCCTGACTCCCACATCCTTTCTATGGTTAAAAAGGTAGTGATTAAGAGGTTGATTGAACATTTTCCAACTGTCTGATAGAGTGCAGTTCAATTATGTTGAAGTAGTTTCCTTACTCTATACATTAACTTAAGAATTAAGGACGGCACGGTGGTATAACGGTAGAGTTGCTGCCTTGCAGCGCCAGAGACCTGGGTACAATCCCGATTATGGGTGCTGTCTATATGAAGTTTGTACAGTCTCCCCGTGACCGTATGGGTTTTCTCTGAGATCTTCGGTCTCCTCCCACACTCCAAAGACGTACAGGTTTGTAAGTTAATTGGCTTGGTATAAATGTAAAAATATCCCTGGTATGTAGGGTAGTGTTAATGTGCGGGGGTCGCGGGTCGGTGTGCACTTGGTGGGCCGAAGGGCCTGTTTCCGTGCTGTATCTCTAAACTAAACTAAATGAAATTCACTCATCCACCATGGAGCCCTTTTGCAGCAGCTTGCCCCATCCACATCTTGTAGTTCAGTTACTGGCAAAGTCTCAAACCTACATTTACTGCCGTCTGCAAAGAAAGGGCAACAAAACGTAGGAGCAACTAAGATCCTCCCTAAAACATTTTTAGTCATAGAGTCATAGAGTGATACAGCATAGAAATAGGCCATTCAGCCCAACTTGCTCACACCGGCCAACATGTCCCATCTACACCTGCCCATGCTTGGTCCATATGCCTTCAAACTTGTCCTATCCATGTACCTGTCCAACTGTTTGTTAAACATTGGGATAGTCCCTGCCTCAACTACCTCCTCTGGCAGCTTGTTCCATACACCCACCACCCAATATGGATTGCACACTGAACAGCATTATCTTCATTGGATACCCTTCAGTATTTGAAGAAGGCAGCTACCGGCAATCTTTTCAAGGGCAATTGTGAAATAAATGCTTGTCTTCTCTGTGAAGCCCAGAGCCCAGGTAAAAATGGCAAGAGAGTGTTTACTTTCAAACTTTCTTACGAATGACCTACCTGTACATCACCCGGATGGTACGTAGCGGTGGAAAACTGGCAACATTTTCCAGTAACATAAAGCAAACTAACTGAAAATATGTTTTGAAACGCAAGTAGTAAAGGTATAACATCATATGAGAAATATATTTGACAATTGAACCAATCTATAAAAAGGCTTTATTAAATTACAGACTTTTTATACTCGTTTGAATAGACTATTTTCATACTTATATAAATCAGTGTTTAAACTCAGAGAACCTTGTCACAAGAATCGTGAAACAAGGTCAACGGTTCTGCCTCATTCCAGCGAGCTGAAGTATAGCAGTCTTAAACAATGGGGCATTTCTTAGGTTAAATGTTGCTGTTAAAGTTTAACATGGGACATTTTTCTAACGTGCTGATCGCTGCTGACAAATGTGACAGATAATAGATATGTGAAATGAGCAGCGTTTGTGTAAAATGTGAGCCTGCCCTTTGATTGCGATTGTTTTTCAGAAGACACGCCAGTTCACTTCCATTACCAAGGTTAACTACCCCACGATAAGTCATGTTTTCTCATTTTAAATAGGTTTATCACATCGAAAAGTTGAGTTTGCTTTTTCAAAAAAAACAAAAACAAAAAATCCTTTCTTTGCTGAAATTAATGGAGTGTTAAAACAAACGGGCCAAAAAAGTAATTCACTAGAAGTGGCAATAGTTGGCAAGGAAAATCACCCTGACAGCAAGACAATGCCATTGTAGTAGACTCTTGTTGTAATTTACTGTATGAGCAAGTATTATCTGATTAACAAATTTAATTAGTGGCATGATGTGGCTCTAGGTTTTGCCTTGAACTTTGAAACAGATTAAGAACTTCTAACATTGTGCCTGAAATCAGATTAACCGAAACAATGTTAGATATAAATAAGTAAAGCTACGAAAGGCCAGAAAGAAAGTTTACTAAAGTATCCTACATCAATTCTAAAAGCATGGATGATGGCTGTTGTCATTCCATTTTTAATGCACATTATTCCTCGCTCAATGTTATCAGGCCAGAAGAATGGATCACTCGTTACCCATGAACTCATATGGATCTATTTAAATTTCATCAATCATTTTGTCAAGTCTAGCAGAAACTCCAGTGCAATTGAAAGGCAGAAAGTTCACAAGACATTCTTTTGTACCCACAGTATTGGCAATGCCCTGAAACTTATTTGGGAAAGGGGGCTTATTCTTTGTTCAAACAGTTTTCAAATAAATTATCAAATCTATTCACCAGCAAATCCTATATTCATCTTGTGACAGATGTAAAGCAACTCATAAGCTTCACTGCACCACCAGCAATGATTAATTGCATGTTTCTTTCAATTGTTACCTTCAAATGAATTCATGTATTGAGGAATTCTCAAATTTAAGAAAAGGACCATTAAGCAGCAGTATTTATAATGCAGCGGCCCCTTGCCATGGAATTATTCCAGTTTTGCCCAAATAAAAGTAAACCTCCTTTCAAACTGCAACAAAAAATATTTTGTTCAACTGATCTTAGCCCTGTTCTCTGATGTTGCAGACTTTATCTCTCCATAATTAGTTGTTTTGCTCTCTTTTCTTGCTGCAGTCGAGGATAAGGATTGGACTAGTAGAATGCTACGTAAGGAACTGAAGCCCAGAAGCTACTGCAAAAAAATAAATAAACAATCCGTAGGAAAAACATGTACTTATCGATACCTGAATGAAAAACGATGAGAATAATTGTTCTATATCTCTCTACATCATCGTCTATATCTTTTGTTTCCCTTTCACGTGACTTTCAGTCTGAAGAAATGTCTCGACCCGAAACATCACCTATTCCTTCTCTCCAGAGATGGTGCCTGTCCCGCTGAGTTACTCCAGCATTTTGTGTCTCTCTTCAGAATAAAATGGAACAGCATTACAAAAAAATATTCTCATCATAAGCATTGATATTGCTCAGAATGTTTAACTCAAACCGTTGATTTAAATTTCCTTCAACAAGAAAGGAAGTGTATCTGTATTTTGTGCTACACTCTATTTCCTTTTCCTTTGCATGACCTGACATTACCCACATATGTATGATTAAACTGGATGGCATATAAAACAATGTTTTTATATTGTATCTTCGTACACGGTCACGGTGGCGCAGCGGTAGAGTTGCTGCCTTACAGAAAATGCAGCGCTAGAGACCCGGGTTCGATCCCGACTACGGGTTGCTGTCTGTACGGAGTTTGGACGTTCTCCCCGTGACCTGCGAGAGTTTTCTCTGAGATCTTCGGTTTCCGTCCACACTCCAAAGACGTACAGGTTTGTAGGTTAATTGACTTGGTAAATATTTTTAAAAATTGTCCCTAGTGGGTGTAGGATAGTGTTAATGTACAGGGCTCGTTGGTCGGCGCGGACCCGGTGGGCCGAAGGGCCTGTTTCCGCTCTGTATCTCTAAACTAAACTAAACTAAACTGCACAAACCCACACCGGCCACAGACTTGATCTCTCCAATTGATCCCTACTCCGCCTTAATAAGTCATTACATTTTCCTTGAATCTCATCCTCTTTGATATCTCATTTTCACACCCCCTTTGCCCTCGACCTGAAAATGTCACCCATTCCTTCTCTCCAGAGATGCTGCCTGACCTGCTGAGTTACTCCAGCATTTTGTGTCTATCTTCGTTGTAAACCAGCATCTGCAGTTCCTACCTATACATGCTACAAATTATATACCTTGGTGTAATTGCTCTGAGTACATCGTACATATTTTACGGAGTAAATTCTGTAGGGTGGCCAGTGTAGGTCTACTTCATTAAGTTTAGATGGTGAAGGAATGAGTTAATCACATATTTTGAGATACTCAGTAGAAGTAAGAAGAGAAAGTATTTCCACTGTGTATGAGTCTGCAATCAGGGGCTATAGCCCAGAAATCAGAGCCATGCTTTTCAAGAATGATATTAGGAAACATCCATAAAGTTGTGGAAATTATGAACTCTCTTCCTCAAAAATAATGTAAGTTGTTATAATTTATTAAAGAGGAGTAGGGATCAAGTGGAGAATGTGTAGGAAGGAACTGCAGATGCTGGTTTAAACCAAAGACAGGCACAAAAAGCTGGAGTAACTCAGTGGGCAAGACTCTGGAGAAAAGAATAGGTGACGTTTCAGGTGGACAAATCTAAATTTAAATAATTTTTCTTCAAACTTATCCATCACTGAGGACACAGTTCGAAAAACAAATCTTGTACAAATACAAGTCTTTCACAATTGAAACAAGATTAATCAGCGTATCAGAACAATCGTGCTTGTTCAACAAAGATTTGTGGGATTTGAGGGACCGTTGCCTGGACTTGAGAATTATAGCATGAATTCTTATGTTAGAGTACCATAGCTTTGGATAATGTATTTACTTTTTGTTTTAGATGTAATTAGAATATATTTAAATGAAATGAGTGATTGCCATGAACACACAGCCATACGTGCGTGTCCTGCAAATCGATACAATAAGGGCGGCACGGTGGCGCAGCGGTAGAGTTGCTGCCTTGTAGCGCCGGAAACCCGGGTTCGATCCCGACTACGGGTGCTGTCTGCGCGAAGTTTGTACGTTCTCCCCGTGACCGCGTGGTTTTTTTCCCCGAGATCTTCGGTTTCCTCCCACTCTTCAAAGACGTACATGTCTGTAGGTGAATTGCCTTGATAAATGTAAAAAAAAGGTCCCTAATCAGATTCAGATTCAGATTCAGATTCAGATTCAGATTCAAACTTTATTGTCATTGTGCAGTGTACAATACAGAGACAACGAAATGCAGTTAGCATCTCCCCAGAAGAGCGACATAGAATACAAGCAATAAATATATATACGGAAATACAGTCATCGTAGTGCAATTTCTTGGGGAAGGAGTGTCCGGGGGGGGGGGGGTGATTGGCAATCACCGAGGTACGGAGTTAAGTAAAGTAACAGCCGCAGGGAAGAAGCTGTTCCTGGACCTGCTGGTCCGGCAACGGAGAGACCTGTAGTGCCGCTCAGATGGTAGGAGGGTAAACAGACTGTGGCTGGGGTGAGAGCAGTTCTAGACGATGCTGCGCGCCCTTCACAGACATCGCTTACTTTGGACAGACTCAATGGAGGGGAGTGAGGAACCGGTGATGCGTTGGGCAATTTTCACCACCCTCTGCAGTGCTTTCCGGTCAGAGACAGAGCAGTTGCCATACCATACTGTGATACAGTTGGTAAGGATGCTCTCGATGGTGCAGCGGTAGAAGTTCACCAGGATCTGTGGAGACAGACGGACCTTCTTTAGTCTCCACAGGAAGAAGAGACGCTGGTGAGCCTTCTTGACCAGAGTTGAGGTATTGTGGGTCCAAGAGAGGTCATCGGAGATGTTGACCCCCAGAAACCTGAAGCTGGAAACACGTTCCACCTCTGTCCCGTTAATATGGATGGGGGTGTGCGTGCCGCCCCTAGACCTTCTGAAGTCTACAATGTGCTCCTTGGTCTTCTTGGAGTTAAGGGCCAGGTTGTTGTCAGCGCACCATGCTGACAACAGAGTGTGTAGGATGGTGCTAATATGCAGAGATGACTGGTCGGCTTGGTCCCCATGGGCCAATTGGCCTGATTCCTATCTCTAAACTAAACTAAGTGGATTTTATGTGGCCCAGGTGAGAACGAGAGCAGGTCTATGGCCAGTGTGGGTTTGTCTGGAAGGATTAGCATGAGGGGACTTGTGTGCTTTGGGTGATGGGGAAGTGGTTGTAGCACAGAGTTTCCATCAGGAGTTTGTAAGAAGCAATAGAGGGGACGTCTATAGAGTGAGTCATGGGTTCACACCTAGATCTTGAAGTCAGCAGTACAATTAGTGCCTCAGGCAGATTGGGATTGATATTGGTTTATTAATACCAAGTGTACCTAGACACAGCATAAAAACTTGTCTATCCGGGTTAATCATACATGCATGGGTATGTCAGGTAGTGCAAAGGAGAGAGGAAATAGAGTGCAGAATATAGTATTGCAGGTACAGAGAAAGTGCAGATTTTAAAAAAGTGCAAGGGCCACAACAAGATAGATTGGAAGATTGGGAATTCATGCTTAGAAATGAGAGGACAGTCAAAAGCTATACCAACAGGGAAATAATCTGTTCTTGTACGTGAAGTTATGTGTTTTCAGGCTTTTGTACCTTCCGTCTGATGGGAGAGGGAGGAGAGAATGACTAGGGTTGAGTGCTTCTTGATTATGTTGGCTGCTTTCCCAAGGGAGTGTGAAGAACAGATGGAGCTGATGTGGGAGAGGCTGCGTGGTGGACTGGCAGAAATCTGCGCGGTGGACTGGATTGTCTTCATAGCACTCTGCAACTGCTGTAAAAACAAGGAACTGCAGGTGCTGGTTTAGGGGGGAAACTGACAAAAGTGCTGGAGTAACTCCCCTCCCATCCCCCTGCATTCCTTCCTCTTGCTCACAATTCACAACTCACCTAGACTTTTTGTCTCACATCTTACACACCAGTTTTGGTCACCCTGTGGGTGAAGTTTGAAGCTCTTGAACATCTCCATCTCAGCAACATGGATTAAACATACATGACTGGGCATGTACTCCTCCCTGCTTCCTGAAGTCCATGACCAGCCCCTTCATTTTGCTGACATTGAGGAAGTGGTTGTTCCTTGACACATAGCTACTTACCTCTGTATCTCCTTCCTGCACTTCCTGCTCTCCAGCTCATTGTTTAGTTTAGAGATACAGTGCGTAAACAGGCCCCTCGGCCCAACGCCTCCACGTGGATCATCGATCACCCAGTATAGAAGATATATTGAGTGCAGAAGTTGGGAAGTCACGTTGCAGGTATATAAGACATTGGTGAGACCATATTTAGAGTATTGTGTTCACTTCTGGGCAGGTGCGGAAAACCCGGGGGGGCCAGAGGGGACACGTCCCCCCCATGTTTTGAGAGGTGGGGGACATCCCCCCCAAGTTTTTGTGATCCCGATTTTAAAATCGCCGTTTTTAGCGCTGGATTGAGCCTCCGAAGCCTCGTGCGCGTGTGTGAGTGTGCGCATGCGCGCGTGGCCGCCAAAAAAATTGTGTCCCCCGTCCCCTCCATGTTTTGATAGTGAGTTCCGTTCTTGATTCTGGGCACCATGTTATAGGAAAGATGTTGTAAAGCTGGAAAGGGTGCAGAGAAGATTTACAAGGATCTTGCCAGGAATTGAGGGTCTGAACTAGAGGGAGAGATTGAGCAGGCTAGGACTCTATTCCTTGGAGC
Organism: Amblyraja radiata; assembly: GCF_010909765.2. Lineage (NCBI taxonomy): Eukaryota > Metazoa > Chordata > Chondrichthyes > Rajiformes > Rajidae > Amblyraja > Amblyraja radiata. Next base: position 39,354,087 of record NC_045973.1, on the reverse strand, counting down.
GCAGAATGATGAGGGGTGATCTTATAGAGGTGTACAAAATCATGAGAGGAATAGATTGGGTAAACGCACAGAATCTCTTGCCCAGAATAAGGAAATCAAAGGACATAGGTTTACGGTGAGGAGGGGGAATCATTTTATATGAACCTGAGGGAAAACTTTTTCACACCGAGGGAGGTGGGAATGAGCTGCCGGAGGAGGTAATGGAGGCAGCTGCTATCACAAAGTTTAAAAAACCTTTGGACACATACACTTTTAAAAAGGATATGGGCCGAATGCAGGCAGGTGGGAGGAGTAAAGGTGGGACATCTAGGTTGACGTGGGAAAGTTAGGCCGAAGAGCCTGTTTCCATGCTATATGACTCTATGACTCTCTATATAGAAATACCTTGGAGTGTACCTGGACAGAAAACTGGACTAGTTCAGGAACGCTGAGGCCCTGTACAAGCAGGGACAGAGCCAGCTGTACTTTTTGAGAAGGCATGGGGGAGGGATTTGTGGGTGGGGGTTTGTGGGGGTGAGTTTTGGGGGCTGGGGGTTGTGGGGGGGAATGGCAGGGGCGGGTTGTGAGGGGAGTTGTGTGGGGGCTTGAGTTGGATTGTGGGGGAGGGGAGGGAGGGGGGTGTGGACGTGGGGGGTTAGGGGTGTGGGGGTGGGGGAGGTTGTGGGGGAAAGGGGGGTGTGGGCGGTGCGGGGTTGTGGGGGGAGGGGGTGTGTGGGCAGGGGTGAGAGGGGTGTGTGGGCGGGGGGGGAGGGAGAGAGCTCGGAGAAAAGACAGGGGAAGAGCCATGGGGGAGATGGGGGTATCACAGAGGAGGGGGACAGGAGCCAGCGAGGGAGACCAGATGGGTAGTGGCTGGAGCTGGCGGTGCGATGGGGACTCACAGCGGGTACTGGTCGCTGGTCGTTCTCCTCCGCAGGGATCAGAGTCTCCGCTTTGCGTTTGGCGACATCGGCAACATCTCCGATGCCGCGCCGCTTCGGGTCTCTCAGAAAATTGTGTCCAGTTGGAGGCTTGCGCCGGCCATCAACAACATCCCTCAGCTCCAGTAAAGATGCAATGGTGCAGGAAGGGGCGGACCGTCCCTGGGAGTGACAGGAGAAGAGACTAATCCACGTGGAGCTGACTGGCAGAAGAGGAGATCGAAGATAGATAGATAGATAGATAGATAGATAGATAGATAGATAGATAGATAGATAGATAGATAGATAGATAGATAGATAGATAGATAGATAGATAGATAGATAGATAGATAGATAGATCGATCGATCGATCCAGTATTGAACCACAAAAGTCACTACTGGGATAACCTAGTCTTGGCTCCCCATGAAAGGAATCCTTAACAGGGAACTGGCATCATCCCTTGTTGGATTGGATGTAGAAATCACATCACGGTGCAAGCATTCATCACGCCCAGTAGCATTGCGCTGAATTTCAGGAACAACAAGAAATGGCATTGGAATGTTCATTATTATGTTTCACTCTAGAAAAAAGATTGATTTTCAATTGAGCAAGGTTGTGTCATGCAATTGAATTTCTAGGCACACAAGAGGCCATGAAGCTGAAAGGGTGAGAGAATTATAAGACTTTGATTAAATCCTAAAATAAATCACTCAATTAAATGTTACTGTTCTAATGTAAATATTAATAAATGAAACACATCATCAGCTGACAGAAAAACAGATGATTTTTCAAATGTGCTTTGATGACCACATATTACGACATACCATACATTAAAGGTCAACTCAAAGAACTAACACAATGTGTGTTTTAGTATTAAAGGTAAATCCCTCTTTACTTTTGATCCTCCAGCACCCCGCCCACACAATACACAGAGCTAATATAACGTAGCTTCCAGTAATCAAGGAAGATTTGTTTAGAGATGGAGCATGGAAACAGGCCCTTCGGCCCATCTACTACTCGCCAACCAGTGATCACCCCAACAGTAGTTCTATTGTTGGCACAGTGGCGCAGCGGTAGAGTTGCTGTCTTATTGAAGACCTAGTTTCAATCCTAACTCCCAGTGCTATCTGAATGGTGTTTGTACATTCTCCCTATGACCACATGCATTTTCTCTGGGTGCCCCAGTTTCCTTCCACATCCCAAAGATGTGCAAGTTTGTAGGCTAATTGGCTTCTGTAAATTGTCCCTAGTGTGTAGGAAGTGAGGCTGGGAGAGCATCATATTTGTGTACGGGTCATCATTAGTTGGCGCAGTGGGCCAAATGGTCGGTTTCCATGTTGTATCAATGCAACTTAAACTAAATAAAATATCTGCACACCATGAACAATTTACAAAAACAATTAACCTGCATGTCTTTGGAGTGTGGGAGGAAACTGGAGCACACGGAGAAAACCCACGCAGTCACAGGTAGAACGTACCAACTCCGTAGCAACAGCACCCGCAGTCAGGATCGAACCCGGTTATTTGCCACTGCAAGGCAGCAACTCTACTGCTGCGCCAACATGCTGCCCTTCAGTGTTGAGAAACAACCTAGAAATGATCATTGGCGAGTTTGGTGAACATAAACTTAAGACTTTGATCATGCCTCAGATTAATTCAGAATGTCATGACACTTTCAGAATAATATGGTCACAAGTGTAAATTGATAATTCTCAGCAATTCCATGTAGCCCCCGGCTCATCACCACCAATCATTCCACAAATTCATTTCACTTGCACTTTATGTGCAATGTGACGAATAAAACTGATTGTATGGATTGTATTGACTCCACTGAGATGTGATCAAAGTGATGAACTGGGATTAAAATAGTGGTTAGACACAAAATGCTGGAGTAACTCAGCGGGCCAACCAGCATCTTTGGAGAGAAGGAATAGACAGAGAAGTTGCTTGTCCACTGAGTTACTCCAAGATTTTGTGCCTGTCTTCGGTGTAAACCAGCATCTGCAGTTCCTTACTACACCTAGAGACATACGGTCCAACCTGCCCACACTGGCCAACATGTCCCAGCTACACTAGTCCCACCTGCCTGCGCTTGGTCCATATCCCTCCAAATCTGTCCTATCCATGTACCTGTCTAACTGTTTCTTAAACATTGGGATAGCCCCAGCTTCAACTGCCTCCTCTGGCATTAAAATACACACTTAAATAAAGGTTGGCTCAATGACAAAGTAATGTAAACTACACAGTGCATTTTGGGACAAGCTAGAACTGACCCTTATATGAATCAACTGTTCAGGTAAATGAATAATTCTGCAGTAGATTACTTGATGAGGGACCAAATTAAATGTCTTGCATGCCATGGGAGAAGAACAACGAATGTGGCCTGGTGTGCCACCTTTTATTGGAAGTTAACGCATGTAATACAAGCTTTAGTTACAGTTTAGTGTATAGAGGTACCATGAAAAGTGTTTGTTCTGTGCTACCACAGCAGCAAGACAATGCATGATTACAATCGATCCATTTACAGTGTATAGATAAATGATAAGGGAATATCTAACATTTAGTGCAAAGTAAAGCCAGTGAAGTCCGATCAAGGATAGTCCGAGGATCACCAAAGAGGTAGATAGTAGTTCAGCACTGCTCTCTGTTTGTGGTAGGATGATTCAGTTGCCTGATAACAGCTGGGAAGAAACTGTCCCTGAATCTGGAGGTGTGCGTTTTCACAATTCTGTACCTTTTGCCTGATGGGTGAGGGGAGAAGAGGGAGTGGCCTGGTGCGACTCGTCCTTGACTATGCTGCTGGCCTTGCCGAGGCAGCGTGAGGTGTAGATGGAGTCAATAGAGAGGAGGTTGGTTTGATGATGAACCTGGATGATAAAACTGAAACATATTAGTGTACTGTAGTGTACTTAGATGTCTTTGCATCTATACAGAAATTAAACCTCCACACTTATCCAGACAACTGATTGGCCTGCAGTTTTGTTTTACTCTTAGTTAACTAGGTGGGCTGGTAAAATGGATGGGTGTCCAGCCACATGTGGTCATTCTATTTAGATTTGCAAAAGACAGCATGGAAACAGGCCCTTCGGCCCACCGAGTACGCACCGATCATCGATCACCCATTCATAATAGTTGCATGTTATCCTACTATCACATATGCTCCCTACACACAAGGGACAATTTTACAGACGGCAACCAGCCTGCAAATGTGGGAGGAGACAGGAACACCCGGGGAAACACACGTGGTCGCAGGGAGAGCATGCAGACTCCACACGGACAGGACGCAAGGTTGGGATTGAAGCCGGATCTCTGGTGCTAAGAGGTAGCAGGTACAGCAGGTACAGCAGGCAGTGAAGAAAGTGAATGGCATGTTGGCCTTTATAACAAGAGGAATCGAATATCGGAGCAAAGAGTTCCTTCTGCAGTTGTACAGAGCCCTAGTGAGACCACACCTGGAGTATTGTGTGCAGTTTTGGTCCCCTAATTTGAGGAAGGACATTCTTGCTATTGAGGGAGTGCAGAGTAGGTTTACAAGGTTAATTCCCGGGATGGAGGGACTGTCATATGCTGAGAGAATGGAGCAGCTGGGCTTGTACACTCTGGCGTTTAGAAGGCTGAGAGGGGATCTCATTGAAACATATAAGTTTGTTAAGGGTTTGGACAGGCTAGAGGCAGGAAACATGTTCCCGATGTTGGGGGAGTCCAGAACCAGGGTCCACAGTTTAAGAATAAGGAGTAAGCCATTTAGAACGTAGTCGAGGAAACACTTTTTCCTCACAGAGGGCGGTGAGTCTGTGGAATTCTCTGCCTCAGAGAGCGGTGGAGGCAGGTTCTCTGGATGCTTTCAAGAGAGAGCTAGATAGGGCTCTTAAAAATAGCGGAGTCATGGGATATGGGGAGAAGGCAGGAACGGGGTACTGATTGGGGATGATCAGCCATGATCACATTGAATGGCGGTGCTGGCTCGAAGGGCCGAGCGGCCTACTCCTGCACCTATTGTCTGTTGTCTATTGTTGTGGCTCTACCAGCTGCACTACTGTGCCACATTTGGCAAGGTGACATTGAAGGCTGGTGCATAAATTAAAAGCCCATGGGATTGGAGGAAGTGTGAAAATAGGCTAGAAAAAATATTTTGAATAACATGTTTTGTTGGCAGGAGAAAACCCCATTGGGTGCAGCAAGAATCAATCAGTACTTGGCCCACAGTTCCGTTTATATTAATGTGAAGGAACAGTATGCAAGGGTTTCAAATATGCTGATGATATGAAAATAGACGGGAGTGTATGTTGTGACAGGGATACTGTGATTCTGCACGGGATGAAGATGAATTCAATGAATGAGTCAAAGGCTAAAATGGAACAAACTAAAATGGGATGTGTCGGTGGAATTGCGAGTTCATGCACTTGGGCATAACAATTAAAAAGACAGATTATTACCTAGATAGTAGTGGGCAGCTTGGTGGGGCAGTAGTAGAGCTACTGTCTTACACCACCAGAGTCCCGGGTTTAATCCTGACTACGGCTGTCTGTACGGGGTTTGTACGTTCTCCCCGTGACCTGCGTGGGTTTACTCCGAGATCCTCGGTTTCCTCCCACACTCCAAAGACGTGCAGGTTTCGTAGGTTAATTGGCTTGGTATAAGTGTATAAATGTAAAATTGTCCCTAGTGCGTGTCGGGCAGTGTTAATGTGCAGCGATTGCTGGTCGGTGCGGACTCGATGGGCTGAAGCGCCTGTTTCTGCGGCGTATCCCGAAACTAAAGAGATGCAAAGTGAGTGAAGTACAGAGGGATCTGAGTATCCTGGTGCATGTATCTCAAAGAGCTTGCGGCCAGATCCAACAAAAAGTTAAAAAGGCAAACAGCATTTTGGTTTCATTTCAGAGAGGATAGAGTTTTGAAACAGGGAGGATGTGTTGCATTGTGCTGAGAGTTGGCAACACCTCTCAACTGGAATACTGTGGACAGTTTTAGTTCCCTTATCTAAGAAGACTGTAGTAACATTGGAGGCAGTACAATGGAGATTCACCTGGCTAATTTCTGCGATGAGAGGGTTGTCCTACCCAGAGATTAAATATTCCTTGAAGTTTAGATGAATGAGGGATGACCTTGTACATCCACATGAGATCTTTAAGGGAGCTTGACAGGGTAGATGTTGGGATGTCTTCACTTGTGGGATAGTCTTGAACAAGAGGACATAATTACTAGAAAAGGGAATGGTCAATTACACTGAAGTACATAGAAATCTCCTGCAGAGGATGGTGAATCTCTGGAATCCTCTGATGCAGCGGATGATGAAAGTAGTCCTGGGCGCTTTACTGTCTGTGGTTTGTTATCCTCAATGATTTGGATGAGAATGTACGAGGCACGAGTAGTAAGTTTGCAGATGACATGAAAGTAGGTGGCATCGTAGATATCGAAGATGGTTATCAAAATTTGCAGCAGGATCCTGATCTTAATGGTTAATTAAGTTTAATACAACTAAGTGAAAGGGAATTCAAACCAGGGCAGGACCTTCAGAGTGAATGGCGGAGCTCTGGGGAGGAATTGTAGAGCAGAGGATCTAGGAGTACAGGTAAGAGTTCTTTGACAATGACATCACAGGTAGATAGGGTGGTCAAAAAGGCTTTCAGCACATTGACCATCATCAGTCAGAGTATTGAGTACAGAAGTTGGGAGGTGATGTTACAGTTGTACAAGACATTGGTGAGGCCACATTTGGAATATTGTGTTCAGTTTTGGACACTGTGTTATAAGTAAGATGTTGTTAAGCCGGAAGGAATGCAGAAATGATTTATAAGGATATTGGAGGTTACAGGCCTTGAGGGTCTGAGCTATAGGGAGAGGTTGAGCAGGCTAGGACATTATTCCTTGGAGTGCGGGGGGATGAGGGGTGACATTATGGAGATGCCTAAGATTGTGGATAGAGTGAATACACATATAACCAGAGTAAGGGAATAATTTAAATTATATTTTGATAGGTACATGGATAGGAAAGGTTGAGAAGAATATGAATGAATGAATGAATGAATGAATGAATGAATGAATGAATGAATGAATGAATGAATGAATGAATGAATGAATGAAAGAATACTTTATTGTCACATGTGACAAGTCACAGTGAAGTTCTTTGTTTGAATACACGGGGTATGGAAATAGTCGCCACATAATGGGTGCAGACAAAGTTACAAAGTATCCTGATCCAGGTCCACCTTTGTTCTCCCCCCTCCGTCATGGCAGTCCCCCCTTGTTCCTCTAAATGCAGGTAGTTGGGACTAGTGTAGATGGCACTTATTGTTCGCCCGTGGGAAGTTGGGCCACAGGGCCTGTTTTCATGATCTATGACAATCAGGTGTTCTAACTCTCTCCTGCACACTGACTCATTGTCACCTGTGATTCGGCCATTAACGGTGATGTTGTGGGCACATTTGTAGATGGTATTGGAGATGTGTTTAACCACACAGTCATAGCTGTAAAGAGAGTAGAGCATGGGGCTAAACATGCAGCCTAGGGGTGTTGATGTTCAGTGGGGATTAGCCTATATTCCTTTACGGAAATTCCCTGAAACTCCTAGTTAGATAGGAGAGCAGGGGACATCAGTGACTGGTGAAGGTTGCCTGCAAATCGGACACACAGCTGCACAATGCAGTGCGGAGATCGCTGACCACCTGTGCATCACTGGAATGCAGTATCTCCCTCTTAACTAATGCCAGTGACTGTTTACTGGTGCCGTGCAATCTCTGCTTCTGGTATCTGCCCCAAACATCAAGACAAAGAACAAATTGAATCCTTAATGTTACTGTGAGCAGAAATCAAGCACAAATAGGATGATAAGTCATCCAAAACGCATTTTGTAAGTCAATTCGTAGCTACTGGAGTGAGAGAATATCAGGAGAGGAGAGCTGAAATTAGTGAGAGGAAAAACAAAATAAAACCATCCAGATTTCTGTTTTTCTATCTAAAAGGCAAGAAGAGTATTGATGAGAACTATGCAAAAAAGGCCGTGCATTGGCAGTATATTCAAATGTATTCTGACTTTTTATATTCCCAAAGAAATAGTGCAGCAAAACTTGATGCAAGACTATTTGAATTTGTGGAACAAATCAGTATCGATCAGGCACAAACATGTTGAAATTTGTAAAGTATATGCCTATTGTATAATATGAATAATTTTGGACTTAATGAATGCCTTTAACATTTAATTTACTGAAATAGCGTTTTAAAAGTATCACAATAATCTCAGCCAGGAGGCATTTGCTGTGAACCAATTATAATGTATGATTACAAGCATCAAGTGCTGACACTGTAATGTAATAAATATGTATGTTGCAAGTGTCAGTGCCCAGGGGCCTTTTAAAGGAATTTACTGTTTGTTTTGTCAAAGAGAGTTGTTAGGCTGAGGAGCAGGCTAGGTTAGAGTTCAGCTCCAGGTAAATGCTACCCTAAACTTGCCCTCTTGTCTATTTGGCCAAAAACAATGGCTGGGATGGAAGACACCGACATAACAAATTGTCCAGTCTACTCACAACCAAACATTAACAGGAGACTGTGTCAAAGGTCCAACAGTTTGCATCTTATAAGAGATAAAATGATATCACCTGGAGAATATTTTATGTTATGAATCCAACGTATACATATTACTGAATCTGAAAAGAGTCTGAAGAAGGGTCTCGACCTGAAACGTCACCCATTCCTTCCCTCCAGAGATGCTGCCTGTCCCGCTGAGTTACTCCAGCATTTTGTGTCTATCTTCGATTTAAACCAGCACTTGTAGTTCTTTCCTACACATATATATACTGTATTCCTGAAATGGATTGTGCAAGGGTTCCCGGGCCATCAATGCTTGCCTTGGCACTAAATCAGCTCTTGCCTTAAAGGAGTATCCAGCGAGAACTTCCTCCAGGAAGCTCGCTCTGACCTGAGCACAGTCTTCCAGACATAAATCTTGCAGAAATGCTTCTGCAGCTACTGGGGCTACTCCCCTATGGTTCAAACTGCTGCAACATTTGTAAGCGGCAGAGGTTCACAAACAATTGACAGGTAGCAAATAAATAATTTTGTTACACTTGTTTAAAATTATTTTTTTTGACAATTAGATTATTTAGGAACAGTGGCTGCAGCATGGTGGCACAGCGGTAAAATTGCTGCCTTATGGGCCTGTCCCACTTAGGCGACTTTTTAGGTGACTGCAGGAGACTATGCAGTCGCCACATGTTCGCGGGTGGCTGCCGGCAGTCGCCTTCATGGTTGTGAGGGGTTCCCGCATTCTGGGAACTAGTCGCGGCCTCATTATGGTCACCGCAAAACATGTTAAAAAAACTAGCGGCGACCAGAGTGAAGCCGCCATGGAGAGTAGGGAGAATTCTCGTGCCGTTGGCGGGTCGCCAGGAGGTCCTAGTGGGTTGCCAGGTCGAAGGTTCCCGTAGGTTCTCGTAGGTTCTTGTAGGTTGTAGTCGGTGTTGACTCGTGAATTTCATTGGCTCATTGGGAAACAAAACGTGCAAGCAAGGTGCAAGGCCACCGAATTCAAGCGCAGTTTCCGACCACTTCAAGCAGGGTGCAAGGCCACCGAATTCAAGTGCAGTTTCATGCCACATCGAGCAGGGAGCAAGGTCACCAAATGCTAATGCTGTTTAATGCAATTTCAAGCAGGGTGCAACACAAAAAAATTGAAGTGCAGTTTCATACCATTTCAAGCAGGGTGCATGGCCACCAAATTGAAGTGCAGTTTCATACCATTTCATGCAGGGTGCACGGCCACCACATTCAAATACAGTTTCATACCATTTCATGCAGGGTGCACGGCCACCACATTCAAATGCAGTTTCATACCATTTCAAGCAGGGTGAAACCACCATAAAACCACCACAAAACCGCACAAAACACCACATAAACACCACATAAACACCACACTCGCAGGTCAGTAGAAATTCAGTGTGTTCAGTTGATTCACAGCTCAGACAGAGTCGTGACCTCTCCCTCCCCCATCTTGCAGACTGAGCCACACCCACACTTCTGGGTTTTATAATCCCTCCCCCTCCCACCAGAAGGGGCGTGGCCTTCATGGCATGGTTGACAGGAGAGAGATTCTCAACATTTTTTTAAACACTAATAACACTTCTATTTTCCCATTTTTCATTGATGGGAAGAATCCTCTGCACCTGATGAGCGGAGGGGGACTGAGTAAGATAGCCAAAAATCACAGTGGTAAGTGGTAGCGTTTTATCTAAAATCAATATACAGTGCAAACAGGAAGTTGTCCAGTTACCACCACCAACAACCATTTGCAGTGCAACATTTCAAAGCTGTTACCACCAGCAACAACCAATGGCAGTGCAGCATTTCAAAGCAATTTCACAGTTGAGTAGACATGAGATCATTGTTAATCACAGCTCATAGAGACGTGACCCTCTCGCTTCCTCCATATTGCAGAGACTGAGTGATGCACAACACTTCTGGGTTTTACAGTCCCTCCCCCTCCCACCAGCAGGGGCAGCAGAGAGAATGTCAACATTTTTAACACATTAATAATTATTTTATTTTTCATCAATGGGAAAAATCCTCTTGTCCTGCGCAGCGGAGGGGGACTCTGAGTAAGATGGCCAAAAATCACAGCCATAAGTGGCATTATGTTTTCTATAATAATAAGTTGTTCCCATTTTCATTGCACATGGTGACCTGAGGAGAACTTGACCTAAAATGTCAGAAAAGAGAGTTAATACAACAAGGTTATATGTTATTCTCGTACAATCCAGATTCTGCCAAACTGTCTACAAGTCTGGAGATGACACCACAGTGGTGAGCCAGATCACGAACAACGACAAGACAGAGCACACGAAGGAGATAGAGAACTTAGTAACATGGTGTCAGGGCAATAACCTCTCCCTCAATGTCAACATGATGAAGGAACTAGTTGTCGACTTTAAGAAGCATGATGAATTTCATGCTTAATTAGCATCAATGGGGCTGAAGTGGAAATTGTCAAGAACTTCAAGTTACTTGGAGTTAATATTATCAACGATCTGTCATGGACCAAACACATTGATGCGACTGCCAGGAAGATATGCCAACATCTCTACTTCTTGAGGAAAATAAGGACATTCTGCATGCCTCCAATGAGTCATATTAACTTCCACAGATGCACCATAGAAAACATATTGTTGGGTTGGATTGCAGCTTGGATTGGGATTGGGAACAGCTCTGCCCAAGGGCAAAAAATTGCAGAGAGTGGTAGAGGAGGCCCAGTCCATCACACAGACCATACTTCCCATCATGGACTCCATCTACATAATCCGCTGCCTTTGAAAAACAGCCAACATAATCAAAGATAGACACAAAAAGCTGGAGTAATTCAGCAGGACAGGAGGCATCTCTGGAGAGAAGGAATGGGTGACGTTGCAGATCAAGATCCTTCTTCAGATTGAGCCAGGGGAGGGGGAGGGGGAGATACAGAGACAAGGAAGTGTGAGGTGTGAGAAGGAGACATCAAAGGATGGGGTGGAGATCAAGGAAAATTGAGAATAGATCATTGTTAGTTGGGGAAGGTAACAACAAAGCAAAGAGATAAAATGTAATCAGGGACAGTTGGACTGGTTGGAGAACAGGGAAGGGGGAGGGATGGAGAGAGAGGAAAAGCAAGGGTTACTTGAAGTTAGAGAAGTCAATATTCATACCGCTGGGGTGTAAGCTGCCCAAGAGAAATATGAGGTATACAACATAAGATACAGAAGCTTGTAAGCATACATCACCAGACTCTGGAACAGCTACTTCCCTTCTGTTAACAGGCTGTTAAACTGGTCTTTCCAAGCCAGGATATTGTCCGATTCATCTCTACCCTATGTTGGACAGTGGACTTTGTCAATGGAACTGATGCACTACAATGCTGTGAACTATATTCTGCACTTTGCTCTATCTAATGTACCCAATTTGACTTGATTGTATCTACTTATAATTTAACAGGTCTGTTTGGATAACTTGCAAAACAAAGCTGTTCATTGTACCTCGGAACATGTACAATAATAAACCTATTATTGAGTTTAGTTTATTGCCACGTGTACAGTGAAAATCTTTTGTTGTGTGTTGACCATGTGTGCTAATTATTTAGAGGTTGTGGCTCATCTTCAATATTTTGAAGGATTTTCAAATGAAGTTATTTGTTCCTTTAACCCTAACCCTAACCCCAACCCTAAACCTAACCCTAACCCTAAACCTAACCCTAACCCTAACTCTAACCCCTGTGAATTTTTAATTGAAGGACTTTATGCATGCCATTTAGCAGATAAATTGTGATTATCTTCCATTCATTGTCCCTTTCCTTCTTTGACTGTAAGCATTTAAATGCGAGAGGGGCCATGGGTTGATTAATGGATTCATGTGTTAATGGTGAATATCTGCATGCTCCATTTCCATGGCCAGGTTTGATTAGTTTGATTAACACCCTTCATTTTGTTGCTGACTGTATTAAAGTGGTTTCAACTATTGACAAAATGGCTGTCCACCTGATCCACCTGATCCATTCCGTGCGAGACCATTGTCCATTTGCTGAATGAATATTGCTCTGGAAAGGAGAGCCCAAATGCTTTGGGTTGCTTGAAATAACTTACAGAGGCAGACCAGCCAGCAGAAAGGCATGTTTTGTGTGGGGGGTTAGGGGTGGGAGGGAAGAGGTTGGGAGAATGTTGATTGAGGAGTGGAAAGGATCCTGAGGTACCAGCAGCCTGCATTATTCTAATGGAGTCGGATGAAGAATCCTGCTCTTCCTCGATAATCTCACCTTGCCCGGTTCAAGAGGCAACATATTTCTTCCAGTGAACTGATATCCACCCATCATGGTTTGGATAGTATCCATAATACATACCCTGCCCTTGTGTGACTAGGTTATTGGTTTAACAAGAGGCACATATCTAGTTGTGATGATGGGTTGCTATTTCAGCTCAAATTGGAAAATAACATCTTGTTGGTAGCAAACTGTGGAAATCTTGTATGTGCTCAACAGAACTTCTGAGCTAGGTTTCATCCCATTACCAAAGATAGACACAAAATGGAGTAACTCAGCGGGACAGGCAGCATCGCTGAAGAGACGGAATGGTGATGTTTTGGGTCGAGTCCCTCTCATCAGACTGAGAGTCAAGGGAGAGGGAGACTAGAGGTATGGAAGGGTAAAGTGTGAAAACGACAGATCAAAGTAGATGTTGATCAAGGAAGTGTAGAATGGTTCATTGTTAGCTGAAGGGAAGGAAGGTGACGAAGCCATCAATCAGTAAAAATTAATCAGCACAGCCCATGTCCCTCTGATTATGAGATGCAAATTTGAACTGAGCTGAGGATTGTCCACGTAATCGTTCTATTTCCAATAAAACTCAACAAAGATATTATTTTTGGACCTCATGATCATGCCAAGTTACCTTTTTAGCAAGTGCTCTATCCAGTAGATCCTTTAAACTCTTAATGTATGTCTCAGATCTCTCCATTGCATATTTTTACCAATTCCACATCTGATTCAAACACATGCTTGGATGAAAGGCCCAATTTAAAATAGGGAACAGATCAGTAACCACCTTGATTTTAATTCTTACTAGACCAAGTGCAGACCCGTTGGGTCTGTTACCCCAGCGTGCGGTTGTGGGGGGGGGGAGGCGGCATGCAGCGTCACACACACTAACTATCCCCCCCCTCCCCCCGCACTTACGTTAATTACCCCCCTTGATATTATATTAATATTATTAATTTGCTCCTTTTACCCCATAACCACCCTATCTACTGACGCATAGCCCCCAACTAGCAGTCACATCTAGAGAGAGGGGGTGGGGGGGGGGGGGGGGGCCGGGGGTAGAGAGTGAGGGCAGAGAGAGAAGGGGCAGAGACAGAGAGAGAGAGAGACACAGAGAGAGAGGCAAGAGGGATAGGGGGGTGGAGAGGAGGAGAAGAGGGAGGGTGGGTGAGGGGGGAAAGGTGGGGGAGGAGGGGAGGAGAGGAGTATGAGAGGTGTGCGAGTGGGGGGTGATTTTGTATGAGGAGGAGAGAGGGGTACCTGAGATGGGTGGGTGAGGGGGAGGATTTGGGGAGCAGGGAGGGGGAGGGAGGGGGGGAGGGTGGAGGGAAGAGGGGTAGGGGGTGTGGAGGGGAGGGGGGTTAGGGGCGGTGAGAAAGGGATGTGGGGGATGGGGAATAGGAGGGGAGGGGTAAGAGAGAGAGAGGGGGGAGAGAGAGAGAGTAGAGGGCGGAGGGGGAGAGCGAGAGGAGAGGGGGAGGCGTAGGAGAGGGGGGGAAGAGGACGAGGGGGGAGAGAGGAGTGGGGGTGAGAGGAGAGGGGGGGGGAGAGGAGAGGGGGGAGAGGAGACGGGGGGGAGAGGAGAGGGGGGGAGAGGAGGAAAGGAGAGGAGATGGAGAGGGGAGGGGAGAGAGGACGAGGGGGAGGAGAGGAGGGGGGGGGGGAGAGGAGAGGGGGAGAGAGAGGAGAGGGGCGAGGAGAGGAGGGGGGCGTGGAGGAGAGGAGGGGGTGGGAGAGGAGAGGGGGGGAGAGGAGAGGGGGGGAGAGGAGAGGGGGGGAGAGAGAGGGGGGGGAGAGGAGAGGGGGAGGGGAGAGAGGAGAGGAGGGGGAGAGAGGAGAGGGGGAGGGGAGCGAGAGGAGGGGGGAGGGGAGAGGAGGAGGGAGGGGAGGGAGAGAGGAGGGGGGAGGAGAGGAGGGCGGAGGGGGGAGAGAGGAGGGGAGAGAGGAGGGGGAGAGGAGAGGGGGAGAGAGGGAGGGGGGGAGAGGAGGGGGGGGGAGAGGAGAGGGGGGGAGAGAGGAGAGGGGGAGAGAGGAGAGGGGAGGAGAGGAGGGGGGTGGGAGAGGAGAGGGGACAGAGGAGAGGAGAGGGGGAGGAGAGGAGGGGGTGGGAGAGAGGAGAGGGAGAATAGAGGGGGAGAGAGGAGAGGGGGGGAAGCGAGGGGGGTTTAGGGAGGGACGGTGGGGGAGGGGAGGAGGGGAGGAGGGGAGAAAAAGAGGGGAGAGAGAGAGAGAGGGGGGAGGTGGAGAGGAGAGGGGGGAGAGGAGGGGGGAGAGGAGAGGGGAGAGGAGGGGGGAGAGGAGAGGGGGGAGAGGAGAGGGGGGAGAGAGGAGAGGGGGAGGGAGAGAGGAGAGGGGGTGGGAGAGAGGAGAGGGGGTGGGAGAGAGGAGGGGGAGAGAGGAGAGGGGGAGAGAGGAGAGGGGGGAGAGAGGAGGGGGGGAAGGAGAGTGGGGGAGGAGAGGGGGGAAGAGGAGAGGGGAGGAGAGGAGAGGGGGGAGAGGAGAGAGGGGGGGGAGAGGAGAGAGGAGGGGTAAGAGAGGAGAGGGGGGGAGGAGAGAGGGGGGGAGAGATGGGGAGAGAGGAGGGGGGAGAGAGGAGGGGGAAGAGAGGAGAGGGGAAGAGAGGAGAGGGGGAGAGGAGAGGGGGGGAGAGGAGGGGAGAGGAGAGGGGGGAAGAGGAGGGGAGAGTGAGAGAGAAAGGGAGAGAGACAGGGGGGAGAGAGAGAGAAAGAGAGAGTGATAGGGAGAGAGAGAGGTGGGGAGAGAGAGAGAGAGAGAGAGAGAGAGTGCCTTTTTACTTCAACCCAAACCCAAACAACCATTTGCAGGCAGTGCTTTTTTACTTCAAACTAACCATATATTCATTTTCAAACCACATTAAGGGTACTCACAGTGATGTAGACATTTGTTCAGTGTCATTCAGAGCTCAGAATGACAGAGACTAATTGATAGAGCTCCATCTTGCAGAGACTAATTGAGGCACACCACTTCCTGGTTTTATAGTCCCTCCCCCTCCCTCCAGCAGGGGCAGCAGAGAGAATGGTGAATTTTGTAAAAACATTAATATCTCTGTCATTTTTCATCGACGGGAAAAATCCTCGGCACACATGCGGCGGAGGGGGGCTCTGAGCGAGGTGGCCAAAAATGACAGCCGTAGGTGGCGGCGTTCTCTCGAAAATCGCAGCACACATGGCCACAAGCGGTCAAGAACAAAGATTTAGTAATATAGATTACTCGATTTCCTTTGTTTGTGAAAGGATAAAATTATCTATTCACTTCAACAATAATAAAAATCGCAAATTATTTGTTGCTCATTGGGAAAATGTAAGGGGATTGTCACTCTAGAGGTATGGATATTTACTTCTCTAACTTCAAATTACCCTTGCTTTCCCTCTCTCTCCATCCCTACCCCTTCCTCATCTCTGACCAGTCTGACTCTCCCCCTGATTAAATGTTATCTCTTTATGCTTCATTGTCACCTTCTATCTGAAGATGCTGCCTGCCCCGCTGAGTAACTCCAGCGTATTGTGTCTATCTTTGGTGTAAACCAACATCTGCAGTTCCTTCCTACACGATATTCCACAGAGATCCATCCTGATGATTGCAATACATATAAACGATTTGGATGAAAATATAGATGATCTAATAATAGATTTACAGAAAACACAAACATTGTACTGTGGGAGTGCAAATATAAGATTAATGTATACACTAAACAGTAGACTCATAGAAACATAGAAAATAGGTGCAGGAGAGGCCATTCAGCCCTTCGAGCCAGCACCGCCATTCATTGTGATCATGGCTGATCGTCCCAAATCAATAACCCATGCCTGCCTTCTCCCCATATCCCTTGATTCCACTAGCCTCTAGAGCTCTATCTAACTCTCTCTTAAATCCATCCAGTGATTTGGCCTCCACTGCCCTCTGTGGCAAGGAATTCCACAAATTCACAACTCTCTGCATGAAAAGGTTTTTTCTCACCTCAGTCTTAAATGGTCTCCCCTTTAGTCTAAGACTGTGGCCCCTGGTTCTGGACTCGCCCAACATTGGGAACATTTTTCCTGCATCTAGCTTGTCCAGTCCTTTTATAACGTTATATGTTTCTATAAGATATCCACTCATCCTTCTAAACTCCAGTGAATACAAGCCTAGTCTTTTCAATCTTTCCTCATATGACAGTCCCGCCATCCCAGGGAGCTTTGTCAGCTTACTCCTGAGATGCATAGGAGTTTTCTTCAGTATACATCATTAAGTCTGCAAGAACTAGCTGAAGTAACATGTCATTGGATTTGGAAATACAAGTACAGGCATTTTGCATTGCGTGCAGGGTTACGTTCCTGAAAAGCATCGGGTAATTCAAAAAAACGTAAATGAAACATATATATTTAAACAATTAAACGGGCATAAATTTGCGCACATTATTAAAAAAATTACAGTGTGCAAATTAGGTTTTGGTATTAATTAAACAAGTGTGTTTTTTCCAAAAACATAAATTAATCATGCGTAAAATACAAGGCCTTTACTGTCTTGATCATTTAAGCCTCATTAGTTTTCTTTTCGTTTTTTTTTTCAAAATAAGCAAAAATAAAATAGAATGTTCAGTGTCAAGTCTGTGGTCCTTCGGCAAATAAGCATGATCAATTTAGCTTGTTTTCAACAAATAAGAAAACTAAGACATAAATGATCTTTATCCAAACACTATGTATACATTTATTTACTTAAAACAGTCAAGGGCTTTGATTGGATCTTAGTGCAATGATGGGTGGAACTTTAGTATTGAGAAATTAAACCTTAATCCTATGACACAGATTAAACAAAGTATTATTGATGCAGTATTAGTTGAGCATAATGGTGCATGTGATGGCCAGTGTTAGTGAAGACAGTCAACCTGTGCAGAATCGAGATACATTTGTATTATGGAATCTATATGTCTCTCAAAAATGTTCCCAACAATTTTGCAGATAACTCATATTATTAATGCCAAGAAATCTAAATGATTACTGTAGGAAGGAATTGCAAATGCTAGTTTAAACCAAAGACCGACACAAAAGGCTGGTGTAACTCAACGGGTCAGACAGCATCTCTGGAGAAAAAGAGTAGGCGATGTTTCAGGTCGTGAAATCTAAATCTAAATGGCCTGTCCCACTTAGGTGATTTCTTCGGCGACTGCCGACAACTGTCACAGTCATAGCAGGTCGCTGAAAAACTGGCGACTGGACCCCACCTATGACAATGTCCACGACAAGTTGAGACAACCTACTACCTAGTCGACGTTAAGCTACTGACAACCGGCGACCCATTGGGACGTCCACCCACGACCACACCTACGACAACCTACGACCACACAGCCGACAACCAAAGTCAACCTCCGTCCACCCGCGACAAGCTACGACAAGCTACGACCCTGTCGGCGACAACTGAAGACAACTGAAGACAACTCAGTCGCCGGTACCTGTCTTGACGTAGGTAGTCACCAATGGAATTCACCGGTCAGCACCCGGCGACAATCAACAATACCTGGCGACAACCCACGACAACATCTACGGCAGGAGAAGACGAGCTACGTCAAGCCCACAGTCGCCGAAAAGTTTCGAACATTTCTAAATCCAGCAGCGGCCAGAAAATCGTTACGACTCTTTAGGCGACTTTAAGAGATTACTCATGACCATACAGGCATCACCCCGTGACCATGTGGTGACAGCCTAGTTGCCTGTAGTCGCCAGGAAAATCGCCTAAGTGGGACAGGGGCTTAAATGATTTTTCTTCAAACTAATCCATCACTAAGCACATAATTCTAAAAACAATTCTTGTATAAATGCTAGTGTTTCACAATTGAAACAGGAAAAAACCCAGCATTTCAGAACAATTGTGCTTGTTCAACTAAGATTTGTGGGATTTGAGGGACCGTTGCCTGGACTTGAGAATTATAGCATGAATTCTTATGTTAGAGTACCACAGCTTGGGATAATTTCTATACCTTTTGTTTCAGATGTAATTAGATTATGTTTAAATGAAATGAGTGATTGCCAGGAACACACAGCCATACGTGCGTGTTCTGCATACAGTAGATAGAACAAATGGATTTTATGTGGCAAATGGGACCCTACACAAAGCATCACTCAGTCTGAAGAAAGGTCTCGACCCGAAACATCACCCATTCCTTCTATCCAGAGATGCCTGTTCTGCTGAGTTACTCCAGCATTTTGTGTCTACCTTTTCTCTGTGGGATAGGTTATCATGGTAATGATTTAAAATTTTCATTTTCATGCAATGTTCACCACTTCCACCTCCATTTACAAAGTTTCCACCCCCATCCATTTAGGAAAGTCAATCATTCTGTTCTCTGGCCTGTACAGTTTGTGGATTGTATTCTTATGTTTTATACTTCAGGCTTTTGTAATCGCCAAGTCTATATTCTGTTTGTTTTGAGTTTCAAAAAGTACGTGTAGGATCTGAGCACCAAACTCCATTGGCCATAACACATGGCCTTGTATTGATTGTGTGTCTAGTGCAGCAAGGAATGAAGTTAACTTTAAAAATGAATGCTACTTAATTGTATCCAAAAATTAGAAGAAGGAAGTAAAGCTAATTCTAGATCAAGCATTAATGGAATATCTTCAGCATAAGTCTTTTCACTATTTCTGAAACAAATGTTCAGATTGTTCAACACCGCTGCATGGGATTGGTATTTTTTCGCAGGTAGGCACCAAAACTCAATTGTCGCTAATGTGGAACCAGCCGAGACTGGGTGGAGATCTGTACCTGAGTGAAATATGAAGTTATTTCACACAAAACTAAGTGGCTTCTATCCTCAAATTCAATGCAGGAAGGTGATATTATTGAAAAGTTTGTACTGAAAATACAACAAAGGAACTCTCATAGCTTTCTGCTTTGGAAAGATGGATGTTCAATCAAAAATGAGAGAACCAAGTCTGCGATACTACTTGTTAACACATTGAAAAAATAATATGTCCATGGCATCATTACGTAGGATCAGTTTCCCTCTGCAGTTGCTTAGCGCGGCACAGTGGCGCAGCGGTAGAGCTGCTGCCTTACAGCGCCAGAGACTCGGGTTCAATCCTGACAACGGATGCATGTCTGTACAGAGTTTGTACGTTCTCCCCGCGGCCGTGTGGGTTTTCGCCGAGATCTTCGGTTTCCTCCCACACTCCAAAGATGTACAGGATTGTAGGTTACTTGGCTTGGTATAAATGTAAAATCATCCCTAGCGTGTGTAAGGTAGTGTTAGTATGCTGGGATCGCTGGCCGGAGCAGACTCGATGGGCCGAAGGGCCTGTTTCCACACTGCTTCTCTAAAAGTAAAACCTATTTGGAAAATGAAGTGATTAACCAAATACAAAAATAAGTTACAAATTGCAATTGCATGACCTGTGATGGACTAGTCAGTGAATGTATAGAATATGCTTTCACCATTTTAAGATAATAATAATAATAATAATAATAATAATAATAATAATAATAATAATAATAATAATAATAATAATAATAATAATAATAATAATAATAATAATAATACAGCCACTGTTAGTGTCGATAGATAAGCCAGATGTTATACTCATGGAAAACAAAGATGTTTGTAGGCTTTATAAATGGTTGTCAGCTCGCCTTTAATTGCCCTATCATTATGAATGGGGCAGGGTTGAATATGGACAGCCTATTCAAAACAAAACACAGACTTTTATAATGGGGTTTCCCTCAGCAGTCTGGTTACAGAATGAAAAATAATCTCTCAGTCACAAAGAAACCTCAGACTCTAAAGAAACAGAAGAAAGAAAATGAATAGAGGTTTTACTGTCTTCCTCAGAATATTCAAATGAAATTGTCAATACTTGCCAATGTTGAAGCAAGCAGGTTCCACTTTTTGTGAGATGTTCGGCGTAATCAGGAACATTGTTTTACTTGTCATACAATTTAAGATATTGATAAACTGCAGGTTAAGGAATTAAGCATAACATTAAGATTATCTTTTATATTCTAGTTAAAAATCACATCATATTATTCAATAATTATATACTAAAGCAGTACCCAGCTCCCAAATAATCTGTGAAGCTGACTTTTATGTAAAATTCGCCCCAAAACTGCATACAAATATGAACAGACAATTCAAAGCAATAGCCCCCACCTTTATTCCAAGTTTCTTCACACCCCCCCCACCCCCCCACCCCCCACCCCCCATTCCCACCCCCCACCACCACCACCACCACCACCACCACAATTCTCCCACACTCCAAAGTTGTACAGGTTTGTAGGTTAATTGGCTTGGTGTAAGTGTAGAATTGTCCCTAGGGTGTGTAGGATAGTGAGTTACCCCTGTCCCACTTAGGAAACCTGAATGGAAACCTCTGGAGACCTTGCGCCCCACCCAAGGTTTCCGTGAGGTTCCCGGAGGTACCCAGAGGTTTTGGTCACTCTCCCTAATGGTGGAAAGTGGTTTCCGCATAATCAAGGCTTCTTCTATGTTCCTGCGATTATTTCAAAAAAAACAAAACCGGCCTCGACTAAAACTAGGTTGCCGTTGGGTCGAAGCCAGTGGAGTAGGGTCGCTATTTACTTACAGGCAGTCAAAGGCAATCTCCTTCGCTGACCGGCCATTTTGATTGGCTCATTGAGTTTTCAGCAATGATCCTGTAGGATCTTTGGTTTTCAGGACCTAGAAGATCCGCCAGAAGGTAAAATGCCCGCTAACTTTATTAAACTTCTTAAAACTGTCTCCACTCCTTCTCCCCCCACCTTCTCTCCCCTTCTCTTCCCCCTTCTCCCCCCACCTTCTCTCCCCTTCTCTTCCCCCTTCTCTCCCCCCTTCTCTCCCCTTCTTTCACCTTCTCCCCCTCCCTCCCGCGCTCTCTAAAGGACTTACCATGCTCTGTGGCAGCCGTTTACCTTCCTATTCATCGCGCAGACAGCGCTCCTCCGCTGTCCCTGGCCCCCACCTTTGCGATGTGTGTGTGTGTGTGTGTGTGTGTGTGTGTGTGTGTGTGTGTGTGTGTGTGTGTGTGTGTGTGTGTGTGTGTGTGTGTGTGTGTGTGTGCGGTCGGTAGCAAAGATCCTGTGGGATCTTTGGTCAGTTGATGCAGCGCACGCTTCGGTCGAGGCTTTCCAGGCAAGTGACCAAAACCTCTGGCAACTCATGGAAACCTTGGGTGGGGCGCAAGGTCACCAGAGGTTTCCGTTTAGGTTTCCTAAGTGGGACAGGGGCATAAATGTGCGGGGATCGCTGGTTCGATGTGGACTCGGAAGGCCAAAGTAGGTTAAACTAACTTTCAACCTAGTTTTACTCCTTGTGCATTTTTCACATATGGTCAATGGTGTCAAAATAACAGCATAAAGTCATAGGTTTAAACCCAACATAGCTAGCAAATCATCAGGACTCTGGCGAGCTTGTGCATGTCCCAGGAATCAGATGAGTTTATTTCCGGAAGCATCTCTACCAGTTGGCAGGATGTAAATGGACAAATCCCAAAAGATGTTACATACTCCGTAAATGGCGGCGCTGCCATGCAGCTGCGGCTCGCCTGCAGTCCGTCTGTCTTTACCTTTTTTTTTGTTTTCTTTTGCCTTGTTGGACGTATGTTTTAGTTTATTTTTAGTTGTGTATGTGTGGGGGGTGGGGGAAACTTGTTTTAGTCTCTTCCTTCGGGGGGGATCCGACCTTTTCTTTGTCATATCCCCGTCTCCGTCTCCGTCTCCGTCTGCGCTGAGGCCTAATTGCGGAGCTGGCGGCCACCAATTGGGGCCAAACTGGAGGCTCCGGAGGCAGAGCCAGGACTCACCATTGCGAAGCTGGATGACTTCGGGGCTGTGGTGGCGCTGCGGCGGCTGGGCCAACTTCGGAATCTCGGAGGCTTTGACTGCGGGCTCAGTGGACGACAACATCGGGTGCTCGCAGGTCCCAGGTTGGTGACCGATTCTCCGGAACTCCCGCAACAATAGCTTAGTTCGCTGGACTGGAGGGTGGCAGCTTCGTCCGCCTCGGGCCGTGGAGTTTGAACCGGCCCGTTCGCAGAGCTCAGATTCGGCCGCAGGACTTACCATCACCCCACGGGGGGCCCAACATCGAAAGCCTGGATCGCCTCAACGCAGAGGGAGAACAAGGAGGGAAGAGACAAGGACTTTAATACTTTTGCCTTCCATCACGGTGAGGAGGTGCCTGGTAGACTCACTGTGGTGGATGTTAAACTGTGTTCATTGTGTCTTTTGTATTTTATTCTCTGTCATGACTGCAAGGTACGTAATTTCGTTCAAACTAAAAGTTTGAATGACAATAAAGGAAACTTTATACTTTATACATTATGTTCTGTACGGGGGGGGGGTCACCAACGCTCGGAGGCCAGGAGGAAGACCAAAGCTCAGCTACAGGGAGAAGATCAAAAGAGAAAGGAAACATTTTAACATTGGCACTGACAACTGGGAAGTGACTGCTGCGGACGGGGGGTGGGATGTAATTCAAGATCCTGAGAACCAGGAGCCAACTCCACAAAATAGTCAACGGCAACAGCAACAATCCCCAAACCAACGGCCAGAGAAAACTTCACCCTTGGAAGCTGTGGGAGGGTTTACCTGTCAAGGCCAGGCCTAGTCAACTACAGTGGGAACTACAACCACAGATTAAACATTCCTCTCTCCAAACAGGACAACGTGAAAGCCTCATCATCATCTCTCACATGTGGACAGACGCTAACTAAAGCCCCTGTCCCACTTTCACGACCTAATTGGCGACCGCTGCCGAGTTTGCCCCTTGACTCATACTCGCAGCATGGTCGCCACGAGGTCCTAGGAAGTCTTTGCAACTCTTCCTCATGCTCGTGAGTGGGCTCCGCATACTCGTGGCCTCAAGTAGGTCGGAGCGTTTTTTCAAAAATGTCCACGAGTAAAGGGCCTGTCCCACTTTCACGACTTAATTCAAAACCTCTGCCGAGTTTAAAGGTCCTTAAAAAAATCAAGATTGTGGTAATCTACGAACTACTACGACCTTCCACGACTATGTTCACAAACTCCTACGAGTATGTCTACGAATTCCCACGACTATTTCAATGCCCTCCTTATCAAAGTCAAAGTCAAAAGTCAGCCTTTATTGTCATTCAGACCTTGTGGTCTGAACGAAATTTCGTTGCCTTGCAGTCCTACATATAGTAAAAAATGACAAAAACACACAATAAACACAAATTAACATCCACCACAGTGAGTTGAATACTCCTCACTATGATGGAAGGCAAAAGTCTTAAGTCTTTGTCTCTTCCGTTCTTATTCTCCCTCTGCGTCGAGGCGATCCAGGCTTCGGTTGTTGTGACCCCGCCGGGTGATGGTAAGTAATGTCAGTCCCGCGGCTTAATCAAAGCACCGCGAACGGGCCGGTTCAACTCCGCGGCCCGGGGAGTCCAGTGGACGCAGCTGTTGTCGCGGGAGCTCCGGAGAACAGGTCACCAACCTGCGAGTTCCCGACGATGTCGTCCACTGGGCCCGCGGCCGAGTCCACGGGGCCCGCGGCCGATCCTCCGAGGTCGGGTCGCCGCTGCCTCTGCCCGCTCCGAGTTCGGGTTGCCACTGCCGCAGCCGTTGCCCGCTCCGAGGTCGGGTCGCCGCTGCCGCTGCCCGCTCCGAGGTCGGGTCGCCACTGCCACTGCCGCTGCCCGCTCCGAGGTCGGGTCGCCGCTGCCCGCTCCGAGGTCGGGTCGCCGCTGCCGCTGCTCCAGGTCCGAGGCCGCCAGCTCCGCTATTAGGCCTCGGCGCAGGCGGAGACGGGGGAAACGACACGAGAAGTCGCATCCCCCCGAAATAAGAGACCAAAAACATGTTTCTCCCCCTCACCCACACACATACACAATAAACCAAAAATTAACTAAAACAGGACAAAAGAACAACACAAAAAAGAAAAAAAACAGACGGACTGCAGGCGAGCCGCAGCTGCTAAGGCAGCGCCGGAATCTTGGAATCTTGGGTAAAAAGTTGCAATTTCTTTCACCCCGACCATTTTTTTACTCGTGGACATTATTTATTGGGCTGGAAAAAACGTCCCGACTTACCTGATGCTACGAGTACCTACGGCTAGCATAACGAGCCACTACGATATATCTACGAACTCCTACCGACTCGTTACGAACATTCTGCGAGTTTGAATCGAGGGGAAAACTCGGGAGAATTTGTGAATAACTCGTGAAAGTGGGACAGGCCCTTTAAAAGGTCGGCATGGAAAAAATTGATACTTTTTACTTGTAGGTAGGTAGTAGGTAGGTCATAGTAGGTCATGATGGTAGTCGTAGATAGTCGTAGGTAGTCGTAGATAGTCGTTGATCGGTAACTGGCCCGAGAAATAAAATGCAAACATGACATCATTTTATCATGTGATCATTTTCCACTCGTAGCTAGTCTAAGGTGTGGATGTCTGAGGTCAAGGGGGGTCGTAGGAGGTCGTAGACATAGTCGTAAGAGGTTGTAGACATAGTCGTAAGAGGTTGTAGACATAGTCGTGAGAGGTCGTAGACATAGTTGTAGGAGGTATTTTACTTTGGTGAGTCAACACGACCATGACATTTTTTTCGTCTAGTGTCTTCTAAACTCATGGACTAGGTTGTCCAAGTGGAACAGCCCCTTAACAATTGAAGTGTGGAAATACACATCCCTGTTATCTATGCTTTATCCGGCCTTACCTTTAGACATTTGCATTGAAAATACAATGTAAAATGTACAAATAGTCCAATTTATGATCCACCATGACCTTTTTAATACTATTTGACATGTTCGGTAAAGGTGTGTATAAACCTTACTGCAGATATTTTGTGGTGTTTTGTGTATACGGGAGAGCTGAGAAAGCATGTTACACATCACTTTGAATACACTACATAAACTACAAATCAAACAAAAAGGACACTGTCTCTTTCAAATTGTAGAGGGCGGAAAGAAGAGAATCAGGTCAAATAAGTTTCAGACTAGGCAATGGGCTTTTCCATCATATGGGTTCAACTTTAAAACAAAAAAAACATTACATCTTCAGTGCTGTCTATGGTTTGTTAATTCTGTTCAGGTTTTAACATGAAAACTTCAAGCCAAGAGGTAGCTTTAGGACATGTTTATAAAATGAGAATAGTATGCCGTATTATTATCTGACCTCAAAATTAATTAACTCTTTAAGACCTGATAATCCAGAGGATTTGACCTGCTAGTTATTTCTGGAATTCAATTCATACTAACATGCAATAAAATAAGTATTGAAAACATCAAAAGATCTTTTAGTAGCTTGCCTATAAATGTAACCCAGCAAAATGAATTATGAAGTCTTATTACAGTTTTAGGATGTGATATATCCAACAGGAACTGTGAACCATATCCTTAGAACAGCTGCTCACCTCGACAAAGTGACAGTGCTGTGATTGATGCTAACTGCTTTGTAATTTTCCTCTCATTCTGTATGATTACAGCACAATGCTAAATTGTTAACCATGTCTTCACGAAATTAATGTCTTTACTACGCTATTTCCTGGGACAAAAAAAACCCCCAAAACATCTGTGCTCATTGCGCTAATTAAACCTTACATCCAGATTTAGATGACATTATCGGGACATGTATATAACTTGATGGTTCTTTTGTTTTGTTACTTTGGATGGAGTTCGTGCCTTTGAGACATGCAGAATTAAGCTGTCAATTTTACAATTTAGATTTACACCCATAATTGTTCATTGGTCACAAGAAGCCGGTGATTTGATGGTTATCGTGGTGAAAAAAGCACCAGTTGATGACATACTGTAGGTGTTGTGGTCTTTATCCGTTAAAAAAAAAATGTCCCGACAGCAATTTTCTATTAAAATGCTACTTAAAAGTTACAAGAGGCAACGCTGCTGTGGGAATAATGACAATGATTAGTTATAAAATAGCAAGTCCATGCTCTGCAGGTAAATGTTGAATAAATTAATGTCAACAGAATTGTTTAACCTAATGACCAGGCAACTCAACAAGTGTGTTATTAACTGTTCAGATCTGAGCGAGTTGCTGAACTATTTATTGTCAACAGAATGGCAACCTGAAATAAAAGTAAGGGTCTCGTTTCATGTGTAAATGTAGTTTCAGTGCTTGTTTTAAGAATGATTTATTGACGTTTTCATACAGAATTTAGTTATTTGCACACCAGTGGCTGAATTATTCATCTTCTGTAAGTCACCTTCTTGTACATAAAATACCGACCCAACCTAATTTATTTTTATCTGTAAGGTCACAATGTAGTAATAAAGAGGATTAATAGTTGGAACAGAAAGGTTGCTTTCTTCCAGACCAGTGATCTGCTCTGCTGTTACAAGCTCTGATAAAGTGAAAACAAATCATGTTGTCCATTTGTCGGTTGGATTTTATTCATTGTTGGTCAATATACCCATTCAAAAATATTGTACAAGAAAAAGTCTGAAATTAAACTAGATATTTTACTTATCACATGAATGGTGTTGATTTGAATCAATGATAAGTTGTTAAAAATTAAAAATTAAAAAAAGATTAGATTTTAGATTAGAGATACAGTGCGGAAACAGACTCTTCAGCCCACCGAGTCGGCACCGACTAGCGATCCCTGCACATTAACACTATCCTGCACACACAATAGACATTAGGCAATAGGTGCAGGAGTAGGCCATTTGGCCCTTCGAGCCAGCACCGCCATTCAATGTGATCATAGCTGATCATCCCCAATCAGTACCCTGGTCCTGTCTTCTCCCCATATCCCCTGACTCCGCTATTTTTAAGAGCCCTATCTAGCTCTCTCTTGAAAGCATCCAGAGAACCTCCCTCCACTGCCCTCTGAGGCAGAGAATTCCACACTCATCACTCTCTGTAAGTAAGTAAGTAATTTTTATTTATATAGCACATTTAAATCAACTCGCATTGAAACCAAAGTGCTGTACATAAAATAAATTGTGTTTCCATACATCCATACAAAATAAAGAAGAAAAGACACAACACACTATAGAATTTGACATGAACGTCCCTCCACGGCAGGATCAACATTTTCCACTGTGAGGGAAGGCAATAAAAAATTCAGTCCTCTTCCTCTGTGTTCACTCGTGGTCGGGGCCTATTTGAGTATTTCCTCGTCTCTGTTCTAAATGGCTTACTCCTTATTCTTAAACTGTGGCCCCTGGTTCTGGACTCCCCCAACATCGGGGACATGTTTCCTGCCTCTAGCGTGTCCAAGCCCTTAACAATCTTATATGTTTCAATGAGATAACCTCTCATCCTTCTAAACTCCAGAGTGTACAAGCCCAGCTGCTCCATTCTCTCAGCATATGACAGTCCCGCCATCCCGGGAATTAACCTTGTAAACCTACGCTGCACTCCCTCAATAGCAAGAATGTCCTTCCTCAAATTAGGGGACCAAAACTGCACACAATACTCCAGGTGTGATCTGACTAGGGCTCTGTACAACTGTAGAAGGAACTCTTTGCTCCTACATTCGATTCCTCTTGATATAAGGGACAATTTACAATTTACATTTATACCGCCAATTAAACTACAAACCTGTATATCTTTGGTGTGTGGGTGGAAACCGAAGATCTCAGAGAAAACCCACGTGGTCACAGGGAGAAGGTGCAAACTCCGTACAGACAGCACCCGTAGCTGGAATTGAACCCGGGTCTCGGGCGCTGCAAGCGCTGTAAGGCAGCAACTCTGCCGCTGCGCCACCGTACCGCCCCAAAAAAGTGGAACATTAGAGCAGAATGGGATTATTCCTGTTGAGTTGTGGAACAAACTTTAAGACTTTAGCGAGATTTAAAGTCAAGAGTCACAAAGTTTATTCATTAAATATCTAATTAGGGGGGAGAATGCTAGACTTCGCTAACAACGCAAATTCTGAATATTCTGCCAACTTTGATCATTTTGGATTAATGTCTACTTCAAGTTGTCAATTTCTATAAATTGATGTCCCTTCATCTCCTATCATTTGGCTGAGGAAGAAAATATGTGCAGGAGTTAATGCCTGGGGCTGAGAAGCAGATGGCAGTTTCCACCTTCATTGTGGGCTGTAATCAACCAGCAGACCAGTGGCTTTGAAAAAGCTGCTCTAGAATATCACCCAGACACGGAAAGTGAAAAATGAGCTATGGTGGAGATAAGTGGTGTCTATAATTTGTGGAATTTGTCACCTTTATTCACTTAAACACTTGCTCTGTACTATCTTAAAATTAATCTTCACCGCTGATTTCAGAATATTAAACCTGAGAAATATTGATGAATTTCCTTTATCATTGTTGCTTTTTTGCATATCTTTCATTCATTTCTTCTACACCTCTCTACATCACCGTCTATATCTCTTGGTTCCCTTTCACCTCGGTCTGAAGAAGGGTCTCGACCTGAAAAGTCACCTATTCCTTCTCTCCAGAGATGCTGCCTGTTCCGCTGAGTTACTCCAGCATTTTGTGTCTATCTTCTGAGAAATACATCTCCTTGTCAGCGGTGTTAAACCATTTACAAAGTCGCAAAACACATTGAATTGTGAGATGGAGAATACAAATGCTGTTGCTTTATATAGAATATTTAGCACTACTGATTTAGTATGAATGTGGTGTGCTTGACATTTTAGGATCTTAACTTTAGTTGGTGCCAGAATAAGTAGTAACAATGCACCATAACCCCACAACTCTGTAAGTTTTCCATATTTATTTGAATAGAGATAGGTCTAGATGTTGGTGGAAGGAAAGAGCGTTCACGTCGCGGCCCTGTTTCCACCAATCTTTCCACCACCACGCACAAGAAGCACAAGAAGCGCAGGACAGACAGACACCATTGTATGCAGATGCCGAGAAGTGTGTTCAGCTCTGGTTGAACAACTTCTAATCGTGTGTGTGGACTCAATAAGAAGAAGGGCAAAGCAGATTACAATGTCATAAGGCAGGAACTAAGGAGGGTAGCTGGGATCAGTTGTTATTGGAATAGTTCACAGAGGACACGTGAGAGTCGTTTAAAGGCCAGCTGATCAAAGTGCAGGATCAACATGTTCCAGTAAGGAGGAGGGATAAGGACAGCAAGGTAAGGGGACCGTGGATGAAGGTTGTAAACTTGGTCAGGAAGCTAAAGGAAGCACATGTCAGGTTTAAGAAAGTGGCATCAGGCGGAACTTAGCAAGAATATAAAGCGAGTAGGAAAGAACTCAAGTGGGAGATTAGAAAGGTATAAAGGGGCCAGAAATGTTCATGGCATATTGAATTAAGGAAACCCCCCAAGGTATGGTATTGCATGGAACTTTATTTCTCACATGTACCGCAGTGAAATTCATTTTTGGACACAGTTGAGCACAAGTATCACCATACACAAGCACTAGATATTATCTTAGATAAGCACCTCAGATACAGTATAGGAGTGTAGCAGTCGAACACTGAGACAGCGTACAGAGTCGCCAGTTTGGTACCATTTTCAAGTCCCAGTTGTTGTAAGTGTAGGGTTCTTGATCTGACCGTGAAGGCCCGTTGTCCTGCGAATTGTCAAGCATAGCTGTGGAGTCCTCCATCCCTGTAGGCCACGTCTGGCCCATGCGTTGTATACATGGATTTAGTAAGGCTTTTGATAAGGTCCCCCATGGTAGGCTGATCCAGAAGATTAAGTTACACGGGATTCAAAGTGA
Source organism: Amblyraja radiata (assembly GCF_010909765.2). Lineage (NCBI taxonomy): Eukaryota > Metazoa > Chordata > Chondrichthyes > Rajiformes > Rajidae > Amblyraja > Amblyraja radiata. The sequence continues at coordinate 39,323,808 of NC_045973.1, read as the reverse complement.
CTTGGTCGAATGGATTCAGAACTGGCTTATTCATGGAAGGAAGATATTCTAGCTGGAGGTCCATGAATCATGGAGGCCTAGGGGTTTAGCTGAGTTCTGCAAGGATCTGTGCTGGGACCTTTGCTGTTTGTCCAACACTAGAGGGCACAGCTATAAGGTGAGAGGGGGAAAGTTTAATGGAGAGGCACGGGGCAAGTTTTTACACAGAGACTGGTGGGGGTCTGGAACGCATTGCCAGGGATGGTGGTGGAGGCAGATGTGATAGTAGTTTTTAAAAGGCTTTTAGATAGGCACATGGAAGAGCAAGGAATACAGACATATGGATCATGTACAGGCAGATGAGATCAGTTTAACTTGGCATCAAGTTCAGCACAGTTCTGATGTTGTACTGTTCTATATTAAGCATGTAAGAACATGATTAGATTAATCAACTATTTGAGCTGAATTCACCATTTTTAGAAACATCGCTGGGGGAAAGGAATAGATGACGTTTTGGGTCGAGACCATTTTTCAGACTGAGCATCAGGGGAAAGGGAAACGAGAGATATAGACGGTGATATAGAGAGATGTAGAACAAATGAATGAAAGATATGCAAAAAAGTAATGATGATAAAGGAAACAGACCATTGTTAACTGTGAGCTAGGTGAGAATGAGTATAGAAAATGAGACTCAACAAGACGACTTTGAAGCTAAATGGCATGTTGGCCTTCATAATGTGAGGATTTCAGTATAGGAGTAAAGAGGTCCTTCTGCAATTGTACAGGGCCCTAGTGAGACCACATCTGGAATATTGTGTGCAGTTTTGGTCTCCTAATTTGAGGAAGGACATCCTTGCTATTGAGGTAGTGCAGCGTAGGTTCACGAGGTTAATCCCCGGGATGGCGGGACTGTCATATGAAGAAAGATTGGAAAGACTGGGCTTGCATTCACTGGAATTTAGAAGGATGAGAGGGCTTCTTATAGAAACATATAAAATTATTAAAGGTCTGGACAGGCTAGATGCTGTTTTCCCAATGTTCGGGGAGTCCAGAACCAGGAGCCACATTCTAAGAATAAAGGGGAGGTCATTTAAAACTGAGATGAGAAAAAACTTTTTCGCCCAGATAGTTGAGAATTTGTGGCATTCTCTGCCACAGAAGGCAGTAGAGGCTAATTCACTGGATTAATTTAAAAGAGAGTTAGATAGAGGTCTAGGGGCTAGCGCAGGTCAGCAACCTAAGCCCCACGTGCCGAATCCGGCCCATAACCCGAAACCATCCGATCCGCAGACGTATTCATTTTTCTCAATCATCCAGCCCGCAGACCTCCGTCATGTCTGGTACCTGGAATGTTTAAGAAATAACTGGAAAGAGTTTCTCCAGCATTTTTTTCTACCTCCAGTACCTGGAAGGCGATTTTCGGACCGAGGATCCAGTGAAACACTGAAAAAGTGCTACCCATCACCCTGCGTGAGGCCGGGCTCCTCATCCTGGGCCCAGGCGCAGTGACGCAAGGAGGCCTGTGCTGGCGGCCGCAATGGCCGAGCGCCGAGCTCTGGCTGTACCACATCCTGCGCAAAGCCGCCGGCAAGGCCGTGCACTTTCTGTGTCTGGGCTTCACTGTCGGGATCGGGGTTGTCATTAGGCCGGGGACAAGTGAGTGTGAGTATTTGAACACGTGATTTGATGCCTGCATTCCGGGGCGGGATAAAGGCGGAATCCATGTGAACACGTGGTAGATGTGGCCCGCTATCCGGTCACAGACGTGCGTCCTGGCCCCTTGGCAGAAGAGGTCGCCGACCCCTGGGCTAGCGGAATCAAGGGATATGGGGAGAAGGCAGGCACGGGTTACTGATTGTGGATGATCAGCCATGATCACAATAGATGGTGGTGCTGGCTCGAAGGGCCAAAAGGCCTCCTCCTACACCTATTTTCTATGTTTAGACAATAAACAATAGGTGCAGGAGTAGGCCATTCGGCCCTTCGAGCCAGCACCACCATTCAATATGATCATGGCTGATCATGCACAATCAGTATCCCGTTCCTGCCTTCTCGCCAGATCCCCTGACTCCGCTATCTTTAAGAACTTTTTCTAACTCTCTCTTGAAAGCATCTAGAGAATTGGCCTCCACTGCCTTCTGAGGCAGATAATTCCACGGATTCACAACTCTCGGTGTGAAAAAGCTTTTCTCATCTCCATTCTAAATGGCTTACATCTTATTCTTAAACTGTGGCCCCTGGTTCTGGACTCCCCCAACGTCGGGAACATGTTTTCTGCCTCTAGAGTGTCCAAACCCTTAATAATCTTATATGTTGCAATAAGATTCCCTCTCATCCTTCTACATTCCAGAGTATACAAGCCCAGCCGCTCCATTCTATCAACCTATGACAGTCCTGTCACCCAAGGAATTAACCTTGTGAACCTACGCTGCACTCCCTCAATAGCAAGAATATGTTTCTATGGTATGACTTGGGTGGGGGAGGGATGGAAAGAGGGGGGATGCAAGGGCTAATTGAAATTAATATCCATACCACTGGTGTGTAAACTGCCCAAGCAGAATTCGAGATGCTGGTCCTCCAATTTGCGTTTGGCCTCATTCTGACATTTTCACCATTTTGAATGTGATCCCGGTACTAGTCACTTCCCCTTCCCACTTACTGCAGAGTCTACTCCCTGTTCAACACCTTCGTGCATTCAGCCCTTCCCATCCTAACTGTCCCTCTCTAACCTCTTCCCCGGCAACTGCAGGAGATGCAACACCTGCCCCATAAGTCGTACCTCACATGTGACTCGGAATCCAGTAATCCATCAGTTAAAATGTTAACCATTTTAACTCCCCTTCCTATTCCTATGTCTTTTTATCCTGGCTTTCCTCCATTAGCAGGGCAATACCACATGCAAACTGGAGGAACAGCACCTCATATTGCACTTGACTCATTTACAACCCAATGGTGTGTACATTGAATTCTCCAATTTGAAAAATATTGGAGAATTCAATTTCCAATTCTCCTTCCCATCCGCTCTCTTTCCTGAGCACCCATTTCTCCCAGTGATCCAGACTTTAACTCTCCCTTTCCCCATCGCAACTCCTCCTCCCTTTGACCCTCCTTCCTGGTTACCTTCCACCCATAACCCTCCCTCTAGATAGGACAGGTTTGGAGGAATATGGACCAAACGTAGGCAGGTGGGATTAGAGCAGCTGGGACATGTTGGCCGGTGTGGGCAAGTTAGGCCGAAGGACCTGTTTCCATGCTGTATCATTCTATGACTCCCTGACTCTAGCTTTACATTTGAACACCTCTCTCCTGATCTGGCACCCTTCTGTCTCTTTTTCATCCAAAGCGCTTTTCACTAACCCATCTGCCAACCAAACTCCCCTCACTTGTATCTACCTATCACTTGGCAGGCTTTATCCTGATCCCATCTTTCCCACTCCTACTACAATCAGGCTGAAGAAGGGTTCGGACCCAAAATGTTCCCTGTGGTTTCCTCCCGCAGATGCTGCCTGACCCATTGAATTCTTCGAACACTTTGTGTTGTGCTCAAGATTCTGCCGTTCCTTGGTGTCTCCATTTCACACGGTGCCCCTCAATATCATGGCCAACCTCTGGGAACATCAGACGGGCAGGGACCACATATTCCACTTCATCTATTGATGACCAGAGGACATTGCATGACTGCTGAACCCTAGAGGGAACACCATAAGATTGATGGGTCTTCCGATCAATGAAGGACCAGGCCTGACCTGAAATGTGCAGACATTTGGTCCATGTCCAGTTGAAGTTTAAGGACTCCTCCTTTACATTCTGCTTGAGCAGGCCTTCATCCCCACATTAAAGGCCGCTGTTTCAAGTTGAGACCAACTTAGTTCAGTGTGTGCGCATGCTTCAGTTTTGAAACAGCATTGAGCATGCCTCAATAGGCCTGACTTTGGGAGAACTGGGGATGGGGACTGGACATTGTGCCTTCCCCCACAGTGGTAACCATTGTGGGGGGATGATTTTTGTGTGTAAGTGATTATTTTAGTTTGTGTCCAAGATGGCTGTCGGAAGGGAGAGTGTACGCTGGCGCGGTTTAGCTGCCGCTGCTCTCTCTTCACATTGTGTTTTTGATTTTTTTGTCTTTGGATCGAATTCTGTCTTTAATTTGTGTATTGGTGATGTCTTTATTATTTATTTTACTCCGATTATATGTTTTTTACTCTTGTTAAATTCCGTAAGGTGTCCTTGAGACTTTTGAAAGGCGCCCACAAATAAAATGTATTATTATTATCATTATTACGGGCGGCACAGTGACGCAGCGGTAGAGTTGCTGCCTTACAGCGCTTGCAGCGCCGGGGACCCAGGTTCGATCCCGACTATGGGTGCTGTCTGTACGGAGTTTGTACGTTCTCCCCATGACCACAAAAGGCTTTCTCCGAGATCTTCGGTTTCCTCCCACCCTCCAAAGACGTGCAGGTCTGTAGGTTAATTGACTTGGTGTGTGCGTAAATTGTCCCTAGTGTGTGTAGGATAGTGTTAATGTGCGGGGATCGCTGGTCAGTGCGGACTCGGTGGGCCGAAGGGTTTCCGCACTGTGTCTCTAAACTAAACTAAACTACACTAAACCAAATCTCCTGACTGACGTCACTGCCCTATGCTTAATGGGCTACATGCATCGGTACAACATGCTCACTGAAGCCAGCAATTAGTTGCTCATTGCATTAGTTGTGTTTCACTGTTTCACTGTTTGTTTTAGACATAGTTGTTCACTATTATTTTACAATGATGTTGAAAGAAATGGCTTTAGGGCAATACCTGATTTGGCCTGATAACTGAAAGCAATGTTAAGAATGCTGAACATAACGTTAATTGTAGGCACTTGGAGGATGATGCTTTCTTAGTGCGGTCTGCGAGCAACTTATGTGAATCCAAAGTCAGAATTCTGCAGTCTTATTCCTCTCTAATAAACATTGGGTGGGGTGTTTACTGCATAGTAGCTTCATAATTTACCACAATTCACCAAAAGTAAGTATAATGCTATTAAAAGCAAGCACTAAACAAAATTGTTCAAGAAGGAACTGCAGATGCTGGAAGATCGAAGGTACACAAAAATGCTGGAGAAACTCAGCGGGTGCAGCAGCATCTATGGAGCGAAGGAACATTTTGACTAAACAAAATTTGCAGTTCAACATTAAGGAGAAGGTGCAAGTGATTTGAATATGACCTGCCTGAGTGTAATGGGAAAAGGAAGGAGAATGGGGTTAGGAGGGAGAGATAGATCAGCCATGATTGAATGGCGGAGTAGATATAATGGGCCAAAGGGTCTAATTCCCACAATGGGAACCCGTCAGGCCACACATGCGCAGTTTGGTGAAATATTACGTTGGGAGAACGGGACCCAATGGGTCCGCACTTGGTCTGTTTTTTTTTATAAATCTAATTAAACATACATGATCAATGTTATAGATTTAATTATGAATGTCATTCTACAAGAAATGGCCACAGGGGATTCCTGAAAACACTCAGCCTGCTCCCTTTCTTGTTCACCTTTGGTGTGACCACCTCTCAATAGCTCCTGTCTATGACTTGCTCACTCTCCCTGATGAGCCTGAGCCTGAGCTCCAGTTCTTTAAGGAGCTGCACCTGGACCTGCTGGAGATGTGCTCCTCAGGGACACTGGCCATCTTCCCCTCTTGGTTGAGCAACCTACCTAACGGAACTTTATTAAAGGCCTTACTGAGATATATAGATGTGTAAGAAGGAACTGCAGATGCTGGTTTAAACCGAAGATAGATGCAAAAAATCTGAAGAAGGGTCTCGACCCGAAACGTCACCTTCCTTCTCTCCAGAGATGCTGCCTGTCCCGCTGAGTTACTCCAGATTTTTGTGTCTATTTTGAGACACATAGATAATGTCTTCAGCTTTGCCCCTCATCAAATTTCTTGGTTACTTCTTCAAAAACTCAACCAAATTTGTGAGACACTATCTCCCACATAGAAAAACATGTTTACTATCCCTAATCAGACTGTCTACCTAAGTGCATATATATCTTACCCCCAAAATCCTCCCCATTAACCTGCCTACCATAAATGTTAGGCTCACCGGTCTATAGTTCTTCAGCTTTTCCTTGCAGCCCTTCTTAAATAGAGGCACAACATTCGCCACTCCCCAGACATCGAGCATCTTACCCACGTCTCAGCCAGGGCTCCTGCAATTCCCTTCTGTAGATTCCCACAACATCCTCGGATATATCTGATCAGGCTTGATTAGAAGGTTGATTATTTTACCTTCATAAGCCTTATGACGTCCAGCACCAACATGGATTGTCCTCAAGACATCTTCATTACCTGCCTCAAGTTCCCTCATCTTCATGCCTTTCTCCACAGTAAATAGGGAGGAGAAATGCTGATTGAAGACCTTGCTCATCTCCTGTGGCTTCTCACATAGATGACCATAACGTTTCTGAGAAGCCCTCCTCTCTCAAAGAATTACCCTATTTTCCTTAATATAACTAAAATATCTTTGGATTTTTCTTGATCTTATCTTGCCTCTATTTTAGCTCCCTGATTTTCTGCCTAATTATGCGCTTCACTCCCTAAACCCCCCAGGGATACACTTGATCCCAGCTTCCCATACCTGTCCCATGATTCCTTCAAGTTCCTGACCAGGGCCTCAATTTCTCACATCATCCTGGCTTCCTTACTCCAGGCATCCCAGGAGGCTGCGGAAAACCCGGGCAGCGAAGCTTGCCTGGGCCGAGTGGAGTGGTGCGCCTCGCGGTGGTGGGGCCTCGGTGGTGGTGAAGCCTCGGTGGCGGTGGTGAAGCCTCGGCTGCGGTGGTGAAGCCTCGGGGCGATGGGGCCTCGGTTGGCGGTCCATGAGAGCGTATGGGGACCACCGTGAGGGAGGGGGAGTGGGAGAACAAAGGAGGAGCCAGCGTCCTTTGTAACTTTGTCTGCGCCGTAGCTGGCCGCTATTTGTATACACTGGGTTTGCAAGCTAAGAATCACACTGTGCCTCGGCACATGTGACAATATAATATTTTATTCCATTCCGTTCCAACTCTCACCATCACACTTTTAAAAGCATCCCCGACCTCCCTCTGCTCACAAACAACCTACTCCAAACAAGCTTTGCAAACTCATGGTTAATAACATCAACGTTGATCTAGCCCTGATTCAGAACTTGGGGCAAGGCAAACACTGGAATGTTAACCTTAGCCAGGTTTCTGTAGTGATGATAATGTCCAGGTCACACATACCCTTTCCATGCGATCAGTTCATCCACTTTATCCATCAGGCCTTTCACTGAAATAAATATAAATTAATCCAACAGTCCACCCTTGCTCTCTGCTGTGCTCCTGCCTATCCTAGACCTTGCTTCCATTGACTTCCAGGCTTTCACCTGCCTCATAAGATGATAAGGTCATAAGTGATAGGAGTAGAGTTAGGCCATTCGGCCCTTCAGTCTACTCCACCATTCAATCATAGCTGATCTATCTCTCCCTCCTAATCCCTTTCTCCTGCCTTCTCCCCATAACCCCTGACACCTGTACTAATCTAGAATCCCATTTTAAGCAGCCATATTCCTGCTTTGGATCCTGACCCCTACAGATCAACCTTTCTAATCAGTACCAGCAAACCTGCCGGCTAGGATATTGGTTCCCCTCCAGTTCATGTACAACCCATCCCCCTTGTAATTTAATGACTCACTCCAATGCAAGCTGATATCTCTCGAAACTTTTGCTACTTTTGAGTATGTGGCTCTTCAGCTGAGTTTATCCTCTCAAGGAGCTATGTTCCTAAATATCTACAGGCCACCTAAATAGTGTGCAAGCTTCTTTGATGAGTTTACTGAACTGCTGTCTATAATCTGTATTGACTTTGATTGTGTAGTTATTGTTGGTAATTTTAACATTCATGTTGAGGGGCAATGATTTAGATTCTTAGATCACTGGGATCTGTTTTGGAGTAAGGGGGAACTGTACAAAAGGGACGGATTGCATCTTAACAGGTGGGGGACCAGCACTCTGGCAGGCAGGTTTGCCACTGCTACACCGGTGGTTTTAAAGTGAATAATGGGGGTGGGGTGTCAAATGGGATAGTTGAGGATGGAGTTAAAGGGAAAGGGTTTCTTAAATGTGTGAGCGTAGAGACAGAGGGGTGTAAAATGAGGGTAGAAGCAAAAGGTAGCAAGGTGAAAAGTAAAAGTGGCAGGCAGACAAATCCAGGGCTAAAATCAAAAAGGGCCACTTTTCAATATAATTGTATAAGGGGTAAGAGTGTTGTAAAAACAAGCCTGAAGGCTTTGTGTCTCAATGTAAGGAGCATTCGTAATAAGGTGGATGAGTTGAATGTGCAGATAGCTATTAATGACTATGATATAGTTGGGATCACGGAGACATGGCTCCAGGGTGACCAAGGCTGGGAGCTGAACATCCAGGGATATTCAATATTCAAGAGGGATAGACAGAAAGGAAAAGGAGGTGGGGTAGCGTTACTGGTTAGAGAGGAGATTAACGCAATAGAAAGGAAGGACATTAGCTTGGAGGATGTGGAATCGATATGGGTAGAGCTGCGAAACACTAAGGGGCAGAAAACGCTAGTGGGAGTTGTGTACAGGCCACCTAACAGTAGCAGTGGAGTTGCGGATGGCATCAAACAGGAAATTAGAAATGTGTGCAACAAAGGTAAAACAGTTATAATGGGTGACTTCAATCTACATATAGATTGGGTGAATCAAATTGGCAAGGGTGCTGAGGAAGAGGATTTCTTGGAATGTATGCGGGATAGTTTTCTAAACCAACATGTAGAGGAACCAACGAGAGAGCAAGCTATTCTAGACTGGGTATTGAGTAATGAGGAAGGGTTAGTTAGCAGTCTTGTTGTGCGTGGCCCCTCGGGCAAGAGTGACTATAATATGGTTGAGTTCTTCATTAGGATGGAGAGTGACATTATTAATTCAGAAACAGGGGTCCTGAACTTAAAGAAAGGTAACTTTGAGGGTATGAGACGTAAATTGGCCAAGATAGACTGGCAATTGATTCTTAAAGGGTTGACGGTGGATATGCAATGGAAGGCATTTAAAGACTGCATGGATGAACTACAACAATTGTTCATCCTAGTTTGGCAAAATAATAAATCAGGGAAGGTAGTGCATCCGTGGATAACAAGGGAAATAACCATATAATAACCATATAAAAATTACAGCACGGAAACAGGCCATCTCGACCCTTCTAGTCCGTGCCGAACACGTATTCTCCCCTAGTCCCATATACCTGCGCTCAGACCATAACCCTCCATTCCTTTCCCGTCCTTTATCGTAAATCAGGGATAGCATCCAAGCAAAAGATGAAGCATACAAATTAGCTAGAAAAAGCAGCCTACCAGAGGACTGGGAGAAATTCAGAGTCCAGCAGAGGAGGACAAAGGGCTTAATTAGGAAATGGAAAAAAGACTATGAAAGAAAACTGACGGGGAACATAAAAACGGACTGCAAAAGTTTTTATAGATATGTGAAGAGAAAAAGATGAGTTAAAACAAATGGAGGTCCCTGGCAGTCAGAAACAGGTGAATTGATCATGGGGAACAAGGACATGGCAGACCAATTGAATAACTACTTTGGTTCTGTCTTCACTAAGGAAGACATAAATAATCTGCCGGAAATAGCAGGGGGCCGGGGGTCAAATGAGATGGAGGAACTGAGTGAAATCCAGGTTAGCTGGGAAGTGGTGTTAGGTAAATTGAATGGATTAAAGGCCGATATATCCCCAGGGCCAGATAGTCTGCATCCCAGAGTACTTAAGGAAGTAGCCCCAGAAATAGTGGATGCATTAGTGATAATTTTTCAAAACTCTTTAGATTCTGGAGTAGTTCCTGAGGATTGGAGGGTAGCTAATGTAACCCCACTTTTTAAAAAGGGAGGGAGAGAGAAAACAGACCAGTTAGTCTAACGTCGGTAGTGGGGAAACTGCTAGAATCAGTTATTAAAGATGGGATAGCAGCACATTTGGAAAGTGGTGAAATCACTGGACAAAGTCAGCATGGATTTATGAAAGGTAAATCATGTCTGACGAATCTTATATAATTTTTCGAGGATGTAACTAGTAGAGTGGATAAGGGAGAACCAGTGGATGTGTTATATCTGGACTTTCAGAAGGGGTATCGCAAGGCTCAGTGCTGGGACCCCAGTTCTTTACAATATATATTAATGATTTGGATGAGGGAATTGAATGCAACATCTCCAAGTTTGCGGATGACACAAAGCTGGGGGGCAGTGTTAGCTGTGAGGAGGATGCTCGGAGGCTGCAAGGTGACTTGGATAGGCTGGGTGAGTGGGCAAATGCATGGCAGATGCAGTATAATGTGGATAAATGTGAGGTTGTCCACTTTGGTGGCAAAAACAGGAAAGTAGACTATTATCTGAATGGTGGCCGATTAGGAAAAGGGGAGATGCAACGAGACCTGGGTGTCATGGTACATCAGTCATTAAAAGTAGGCATGCAGGTGCAGCAGGCAGTGAAGAAAGCGAATGGTATGTTAGCTTTCATAGCAAAAGGATTTGAGTATAGGAGCAGGGAGGTTCTACTGCAGTTGTACAGGGTCTTGGTGAGACCACACCTGGAGTATTGCGTACAGTTTTGATCTCCTAATCGGAGGAAAGACATTTTAGCCATAGAGGGAGTACAGAGAAGGTTCACCAGACTGATTCCTGGGATGGCAGGACTTTCATATGAAGAAAGACTGGGTAGGCTCGGCTTGTACTAGAATTTAGAAGATTGAGGGGGGTTCTTATAGAAACGTACACAATTCTTAAGGGGTTGGACAGGCTAGATGCAGGAAGATTGTTCCAGATGTCAGGGAAGTCCAGAACAAGGGGTCACAGTTTAAGGATAAGGAGGAAATCTTTTAGGACCGAGATGAGGAAAACATTTTTCACACAGAGAGTGATGAATCTCTGGAATTCTCTGCCACATAAGGTAGTTTAGGTCAATTCATTGTCCATATTTAAGAGGGAGTTAGATGTGGCCCTTGTGGCTAAAGGGATCAGGGGGTATGGAGAGAAGGCAGGTACAGGACACTGAGTTGGATGATCAGCCATGATCATATTGAATGGCGGTGCAGGCTCGAAGGGTCGAATGGCCTACTCCTGCACGTATTTTCTATGTTTCTATGTTTATATGTTGACAGCTCCCAGGACAGAGGGACTAAAGAACTGTGTTGTGTTCTTGATAACTACGGACTGACTCAGCCCACACACAACAAGGGGCACACTCTGGACTTAATTATCTCCAAGGGTCTGAACATTTCCAAGATTGCGGTTACTGATGTTGCTCTCTCTGATCATTCCAGTGTTTTCTTTGACAGCACTGTCTCCGTGCACACAAATGTTCAAAACAAGATAGTCACAAAACGGTATTTCACTGAAAACACCAGTGAAGCTTTTATTCAGCTTTTCCCTTCCACACCCGCCCCCTCTTGGGTCTCAGTCAATGAGCTTGTAGATCATTTCAATTCTAAAATTACAAATGCTATTGATGCCATGGCACCCAGTAAGGTGAAGGCTGTCTCTAGGAAGAAAAGATCTCCATGGAGAAATGCCACGCTGGTAAGAACAGAAAAAAAGTGTGTAGAAAAGCTGAACGCAGGTGGCAAAAAAACAAATCTCCAGGTTCACTATCTACTACAAATCGTCTCTTCTGTCAGGTGTCTCCCCAAAGGCCCTGAAACCTGGAATCATCTAGCCACTATTAAAAAATAACAATCTAGACACGTCACTAATGTGCAATTACAGGCCAATATCAAACTTTCCATTTTTAAGTAAAATAATTGAAAAAGCTGTTTTTCAACAGCTTAACAACTTCTTGTCACTGAACAACTGTTTTGATGTTTTCCAGTCAGGTTTTCGATCACGCCACATAACTGAGACTGCTCTTGTTAAGTTCTTCAATGACATCCACTTAAATACAGATACTGGCAACATTTCACTTAGTACTACTGGGTCTCAGTGCTGCCTTTAACACAGTCAACCTCACCATATTACTAGACCGATTGGATAACTGGGTTGGACTTTCTGGCACAGCATTAAACTGGTTTGAATCCTATTTATAGAACAGGGACTACTTTGGTAATTACACATCAGAGCGGACAAATATGACATGTTCCCCAGGTCTCCATTCGGGGGCCTCTTCTGTTTAACATCTACTTCTCCCACTAGCTCAGATTATGGAAAACAATAAAATAAGTGACCATAATTATGCAGACGACACACAAAGTTACATAGCCATATCACCAGGGGACTATGGACCAATCCGAATTCTGAGTACGTGCATCGAACAAATCATCGATTGGTTGTGCCAAAACTTTCTTCAATTAAGCAAAGACTAAACTGAGGTCGTTGTTTTTTAGAGCCAAAGAGGAATGATTTAAAGTCAGTGCTCAGCTTCAATCGGCAATGTTAAACCACGGACAAAGCCAGAACTCGTGGTGTAATCATGGACTCAGACCTGAACTTCAACAGGCACTTTGAGACAATTACCAAGTCAGCCTAATACCACCTTAAGAATATATCATGGGTTAAAGGACTTGTGGTTCTGCAGGATTTGGAAAAACTTGTCCATGCATTTATCTTCGGTAGACTTGACTACTGTAATGCTGCCTTCACAGGTCTCCCTAAAAAAACCATTAGACAGCTGCAGCTGATTCAGAACAGTGCTGCCCGAGTCCTCTCTTACACCAAGAAAGTGGATCACATCACTCCAGTTTTGAGGTCTTTACACTGGCTTCCACTCTGTCAAAGAATTGATTTCAAAATATGACTGTTGGTTTATAAAGCACTGAATGGTGTCGGGCCAACTGATCTTCTGCTACATTATGAACCATCCAGACCTCTGAGATAGTCTGGGTCAGATCTGCTTTCTGTCCTCAGAGTCAATGGAGAAGCAGCGTTTGTTTTTTATACACCACATATATGAACAAACTTCCAGAAAAATGTAGGTCCGCTCCAACTATCAGTTCTTTTAAATCGGGGCTGAAGACTTTAATTAAAAGTAATTAAAAGCAGCGTCAAGCAGAAAAGTTCTGATGGTCACTCACCTGTACGTTTGGTCACCTGCCTGTACCACCTCACTGTAACTCCTATGTGTGGCCTCCTCAGTCTCCTGGATGATCCAGCTGCTGCTCCATTTGACCTCCACATGGCCACCCCTGACATGGCAGCTTCCTTTATATCTCCCTTCCTGTTACACACCCACTACAAGCACTCACTCCAGGATGCCAACAGCTTTAGATGGACACAACAAGTTGGAGTAACTCAGCGGGACAGGCAGCATCGCTGGAGAGAAGGAATGGATGACGTTTTGGGTCAAGACCCTTCTTCAGACAATGCTAACAGCGTTATCCTTCTCCAACTATGACCCACCTCATTATAACCATATAACCATATAACAATTACAGCACGGAAACAGGCCATCTCGGCCCTTCTAGTCCGTGCCGAACACTTATTCTCCCCAAGTCCCATCTACCCGCATTCAGACCATAACCCTCCATTCCTTTCCCGTCCATATAACTATCCAATTTATTTTTAAATGATAAAATCGAACCTGCCTCCACCACCTCCACTGGAAGCTCATTCCACACAGCTACCACTCTCTGAGTAAAGAAGTTCCCCCTCATGTTGTATTCATTATGTATCCCCATATGTATTCATATGTATTCATTACTTTACAATAATATTTAAAGTTCATGGTACATGCAGATTTAAATGCCTACTATGTTCTGTTGTGCTGAAGCAAAGCAAAGCAAGAATTTCATTGTCCTGTCAGGGACACAAGACAATAAACTCTTTTGACTCTTTTGGCTTTGACTTTGTAATTGCTGACTGCAAATTATAATATTTAATTAATAACTATTCTAAAAAGCTTAATTTCATGCAAAGTAGCTTTACCTTATTAAAATCTGCAGCATTATCTGTTTGTAAGAACCAATTAATAATATTGTGAGAATGACGATTAAAAAAAAGTATATATGAAAAATGTACAAAATAGTATAAAGGACTTTACTCAAACCAAAATCCGTTGTGGACTTAGTTTTCTCAACTACCAACATCTGCAACGAAAAGATATTCCATAATTAAACTATTGAACAATTTATGTTATAAATTGGTACAACCTGGTACATGCTGTTTCAGCATGAACACACCTTGAATCCTTCTTCAAGAATTCCTACTTTGACAGTTCAAGTATTTTTAGCATACAAGACCAGTCATGCTCACATATTAAGTATTTGCCACTCATCTTTGTTGTAAGATTCTTCACCTGTCATTTTAGTGATTCCTTTTCCACTGATTGTGGCATTTGGCTTTGAAAATACCCATGAAATAAACAAAATAACGTTCTTACACTGGACATGTTCTTACACTGGACATGTGGCTCAGTTCATATGTTTTTGAAATACATACTGAAGGAATTAGACATTTATTATTTCTTGGAATTGGTTTGTACTATTTTGGAAAAGTGAAATGTAATCATAGAAATGGAAATTCCTGTGATCTTATGATAAGATCATAAGTGATGGGAATAGGATTATGCCATTTGGCCCATCAAGTCTACTCCGCCATTCAATCATGGCTGATCTATCTCTCCCTCCTAACCCCATTCTCCTGCCTTCTTCCCATTACCTCGGACACTCATACTAATCATAATTAAATTAATGCATGGAATCAGTATAATTATTCTGGCCTCATTCATTATTAGTTACTTATATAAATTCAGCTTCATAAACCTAGCAGAATGTGCCTTAATTCTATAAAGTTATCTCATCCAGAAATGATTCTTACCGTTAAAAGAATTTGACTCACCTATATAATTTTATCGATTACCGAGGACCTTTGTTAAAACAATAATGTTATAATGATGTGCTTTCCAATTTTTTATTACCTTTTAAGTGAGATTTAATTTTTTTAATGTTTAAATTATAAATGAGAGGCATGGATAGGATAGATAGACAGATTATTTTTCCCTTGATGGAAAAGTCAAATACTAGAGGGCATAAGTCTAAGGTGAGAGGAGCAAGGTTTAAAGGAGTTGTGTGGGCCAAGTGTTTTTACAGAGAGTGGTGGGTGGACATTGCCAGGGGTGGTGGTTGAAGCAGATGTGTTAGTGGCATTTAAAAGAGCCTTGCATAGGCGTACGGATATGCTGGGAAAGGAGAGGTAGTGCAGGTAGATATGTGATGGTCGTTGCATCATGTGCAGCACAGACATTGTGGGCTGAAGGGTCTCATGCTGTAGTATTATGTTCTAAATGAAATACAAAAAGGGTGTTTTCATGATGAAATTATGTTTCGGTCACAGGAGCTACCTGGAGGCTTCTGTTTGGAATGAGTCTTTAGAACAGTAATCTGCCAACCCTATCCCTACTGTCTCCGTTACCACATCTCTGTTACGTATGTCTAGCTCTGGAAAAGGTGCAGAAAGACAGAGCATGTGCGGGGGTGGTCCATATCCCTCCAACCCTGTCCTATCCATGTACCTGTCTAACTGTTTCTTAAATGTCGGGAAAGTCCCAGCCTCAGCTACCACCTCTGGCAGCTCGTTCCATACACCCACCAACCTTTGTGTGAAATTTAATGGTGTGGTCACAGAGCAAGCAATGGCGCAAGGCCAGAAATGTACTGGGTGACCGGTGGTCAGAGTAGTAGGCACAGGTAGAATCCCCTGTAGCCAATGCTATCTAAACACAAACATCACTTTGAAACACATACATACATCATTTGGGAGAGTGCGGACTGTTGGCTGTCAGTGACAACAACAATCAAGGTTGTGAATTTGCAGGTGGCTCAGCTGCAAACAAGAGTTAAAGTAAAAGGAGGTTCAATTGTAAAGGGAATGGTGACAAACAATTCTTCAGGATGGTACATGATTACCTCCCTGGTGCTGGGATAAAGAATGTCTCCGAGTCAGGTCAAGACCCTTCTTCAGACTGAGAGTCAGGGGGGAGGAGACACAAAGATAAGGGCCTCCTGCATGGGCAGAGTGAGTCCCACCGTAAATTGGAGGAGCAGCACCTCATATTTCGCTTGGGTAGTTTACAACCCAGTAGTGTGAACATTGACCTCCAATTTCAGGTAGTCCTTGCCTTCTACCTCTTTCCCTTTCCAGCTATCCCACAGCCCACTGTCTCCGCATCTTCCTTTCTTCTTCCTGCCTCCCCCCCCCCCCCCACCCCCACATCAGTCTGAAGAAGGGTCTCAACCCGAAACGTCACCTAATCTGCTCCATAGATGTTGCCTCACTGGCTGAGTTTTTCCAGCATTTTTGTCTACCAGAGATAAGGAAGGGTAAGGTAAGAAAAGGAAACATCAAAAGAGAAGTGACTGAGCGCTCAGTCCGCCTAAACCTCGAACTCAACCGGTGAGACCGACATCGGGCAGAGCCCTAGTGGTGGGTGACTCCATTGTCGGAGGAGCGGACAGGAGATTCTGTGGCGGCAGACGAGATGCGAGGATGGTCTGTTGCCTCCCTGGTGCCACGGTTCAGGATGTCACGAGCCGAATTCAGAACATCCTCTAGAGAGAAGGTGAACAGCCGGCAGTAGTTGTGCACGTGGGCACAAATGATATCGGGAAGAAGAGGAAGGAGGTTCTCCAACATGACTTCAGAGAGTTGGGATGTAGACTGAAATGCCAGACTTCTAGGGTGGTTATCTCTGGATTGCTTCCAGTACCTCGAGCTGGTGAGGACAGGAACAGGGAGATAGGGGATCTGAATGTGTGGCTGAGGGGCTGGAGCAGGGAACAAGGATTTAGATTTCTAGACCACTGGGATCTTTTCTGGGGTAGGGGTGACCTGTACAAAAGGGACGGGTTACACCTTAACTGGAGGGGGACCGACATTCTGGCAGGCAGGTTTGCTAGGGCTACACGTGGGGGTTTAAACTAAATAGTGGGGGGGAGGGGTTGACAAATTGGGAGTATAAAGATGGAGTTGAAGAGGAATTGGCTACAGGAAAGATTTCAAAAGATCCCCGAATTAATGTGAAGGAAAGCTCGAGAATGGACAACAGAGTAAGGTCAGGGCCAATTGCGAGCGGTACGAGGGGGGAAGTGAATACGGAGGTCAAAGTGCTGTATATGAATGCGCGAAGTATAAGGAATAAAGTGGGCGAGCTTGAGGCTCAGTTAGAAACTGGCAAGTATGATGTTGTGGGAATTACTGAGACATGGCTGCAAGAGGGCCAGGGCTGGGAACTGAATATTCAAGGGTATACCTCCAATCGAAAAGACAGACAGGTGGACAGAGGGGGTGGAGTTGCCCTGTTGGTGAGGAATGAAATTCAGTCCTTTGCAAGGGGTGACTTTGAAACTGAAGAATGTGGAGTCAGTATGGATAGAACTAAGGAATTGTAAGGGTAAAACGACCCTAATGGGACTAATCTACAGGCCCCCAAACAGTAGCCTGGACATAGGGCACAAGTTGAATCGGGAGTTAAAATTGGCATGTAGTAAAGGTAATGCTGTGGTTGTTATGGGAGATTTCAACATGCAGGTAGACTGGGAAAATCATGTTGGTACTGGACCGCAAGAAAGGGACTTTGTAGTGTGCCTTCCTGATGGATACATTGAACAGCTTGTATTGGAGTCTACCAGGGAGAAGGCAATTCTGGATTTAGTGTTATGTAATGAACCGGATTTGATAAAGGACCTCGAGGTTAATGAGCCATTAGGAGGCAGTGACCATAACCTGGTCAGGTTTAATCTACAATTGGAGAGGGAGAAGAGTAGATCGGAGGTGTCAGTGTTGCAGTTGAATAAAGGGGACTATGGGGCCATGAGGGAGGAGCCAAAGTTGACTGGAAAGATACACTAGCAGGGATGACAGTGGAACAAAAATGGCAGGTGTTTCTAGGAATAATACAGAAGGTGCAGGATCAGTTCATTCCTTTTAAACAAAAAAGGTTTATTGTTGATTTAGCAAATAGTGTATTACAGGTAGTTCTGCTTCAATGTGATAATTGCGTTCTTAAGAAACTTTGTATTATAGAAAACAGTGTTTTGAAGACAAACTGAGTTTAAGCTTACAATAACAAAGGAGTTTTGGCCGCAGGAAATAAAGGTATTTTCAATAATAATACATTCATTTTTGTCACTGCAAGCTAAAAATGCTAAAGGCTGTGCATTACACTATTTAATAGAGTATAATTGCACAAGGATTAATAGAAATAATTGCATGGCAATTTCTTTTTTTTTCACTTAAATTTTTATTGATTTTTAGGAGATATTTTCAAAACAGTGCAACACCATCACCATAAATAAAACAAAGTAAGAAAAACAGCAATCAAAATAAAAAAATAAGTAGATGGGAGGGAAAAAAAAAAGTGAATAAATTAAAAAAATTGGAATAAGACCGTGTGGTTCACTTACCAAATTAAAAAAAGAAAAACCATTACATTGATTAGTTATCTGGAGATAATTCAACATTCATACAAACATACCATCTAGTTCTATATAACGCAATCTTCCCATATCTAGCTCGGCATTTATCTAATTGGTGTCATGGCTCAAATAAACAGTCCATTTTTCCCAGATCTTCTCAAATGAATTCTCCTCGACTCTCAAGGAATATGTCAATTTCTCCATATTAAAGATGTCTCACACAATTTCTAACCACTGTTCCTGTTTTGGACTTTTTTCATTAAGCCACTGCCTGGTAATGGCCTTCTTACTTGCTGCAAGCAAAACTTTAATCAAATATGTATCTTCTATTTTTACACTATCTTTAATATGCCACAGATACATCACAGGGCAGGTATTTGGGATTTTATAACCCAAGATATTATTTACAGCTGCATTAACATTTTCCCAGTATGGCCTTATCTTTACACAGTTCCAGAAAATATGCGAGTGGTCTGCCTCCGTACTCCCACACAGCCTCCAACAGTGTTGTTGGACAGCAAGTTGTCTGCTTTTTATTTTGGGTGTTATAAAAAAGCGAGATAGATTCTTCCAGCAAAATTCTCTCCATACTAGTGAGCTTCTGGATGAACATTGTGTTTCACACATTTGATACCATTCTTCTCTGTTATTTGAATCTTGAATTCTGCTTCCCATTTTGTTTTTATGTAGAGCGTTGATTCTCCCCCGCTTTCCACCAGAGCTTGGTAGAAAGCAGAGATGACCCGAGACCCCTTCTGTTTGTATGCATCCACAATCACCTTGATCACATTATTTGAAGTTTCATCTAGTTCTGGCCTTATCTCTTTTATAAAGTAGTCTCTTAATTGCAAGTATCTAAAAAAATCTTTGTTTTCGAGACCATACTTTGACTTTAAATCTTGGAAGCTCATAAACTCGCCATTTTCTGAAACTGTATACATTGCCGTTATGCCTTTTTGTGCCCATTCTTTGAATTTTGAATCATACACCACTGGCTTAAACTTTGAGTCATATGCGAACCACTTCAATGCGTGAACCCCTCTTTTTAATTTGTATTTTTCCACTATAACATTCCATATTTCTAACGTAAATGCTACTATTGGATCCATAGCATGTCTCAAAGCCCCTCTCAGATATTTGTCTTCCACCAAAATCTGGGTCTGGTAACCCTGTATCTCCCTTTCCATTTCTTTCCATCGAGATTCATAATCAGGTCTACACCAACAAGCCAGAGGTCTGAGTTGAGCTGCATAAAAGTATTTCTTCAGATTTGGGAAAGCCATTCCACCCTTGCATTTCGACAGTTGAAGTGTTGTTAATTTTATTCTTGGTTTTTTGCTATTCCAAATGAATCTAGAGATCATTTTATCCCAGGCTATGAATTTATCTCGGGGAACATTAATTGGGAGAGATTGGAATAAATATAGTAGTTTAGGTAGGATATTCATTTTTACCGTTTGTATTCTGGCACTGAAGTCTAGAGGAAGGGTCGACCACCTCTCAACATCCTTTTTGATGTTTTCTTCAATTTTGTTATAATTAGTTTCAAACAAGTTGGAAAGTGTTTTGGTTATAGTTACACCAAGATACTGCATTGTTTTAGAGTTCCATTTCAGATTATATGCATCTCTGATTTGTTGGGATGGAGAATAATTGAATGAAAGAATTTGTGTTTTTGTTATATTCAATTTATACCCTGAGTAGTATCCATATGTTTCAAATAGGTTCATTAGATTTGGGAGACATATATCTGGTCGTTCAAGAAAAATAATGATATCATCAGCGAAAAGGCCAGTTCATTCCTAGGATGAAGAAAGATTCCAAGGGGAGAAAGGGATGACCATGGCTGACAGGGGACATCAGGGACAGTTTAAAAATTAAACCGAAGAAGTACAACGTAGCAAAGATGAGCGGGAAGCAAGAGGATTGGGTAATGTTTAAAGAACAACAGAAGATAACCAAAAATACAATACGGGGAGAAAGATGAGGTACGAAGGTAAGCTAGCTAAGAATATAAAGCAGAATAGTATAAGCTTCTTTAGGTATGTGAAGAGGAAAAAATTAGTTAAGACCAAAGTTGGACCCTTGAAGACGGAAAAAGGTGAATTTATTATGGGGAACAAGGAAATGGCAGATGAGTTGAACAGGTACTTTGGATCTGTCTTCACTAAGGAGGACACAAACAATCTTCCTGATATAGTAGTGGCCAGAGGATCTGGGGTGACGGAGGAACTGAAGGAAATCCACATTAGGCAGGAAATGGTGTTGGATAGACTGATGGGACTGAAGGCTGATAAATCCCCAGGGCCTGATGGTCTGCATTCCAGGGTACTTAAGGAAGTGGCTCTGGAAATCGTGGATGCATTGGTGATAATTTTCCAATGTTCTATAGACTCAGGATCAGTTCCTGTGGATTGGAGGGTAGCTAATGTTATCCCACTTTATAAGAAAGGCAGGAGAGAGAAAACAGAGAATTATAGACCAGTTAGCCTGGCATCGGTGGTGGGGAAGATGCTGGAGTCAATTATAAAAGATGAGAGAGCCAAACATTTGGATAGCAGTAACAGGATCGGTCCGAGTCAGCATGGATTTACGAAGGGGAAATCTTGCTTGACTAATCTTCTGGAATTTTTTGAAGATGTAACTAGGAAAATGGACAAGGGAGAGCCAGTGGATGTAGTGTACCTGGACTTTCAGAAAGCATTTGATAAGATCCCACATAGGAGATTAGTGGGCAAAATTAGGGCACATGGTATAGGGGGTAGAGTGCTGACATGGATAGCGAAGTGGTTGGCAGACAGGAAACAAAGAGTAGGGATTAACGGGTCCCTTTCAGAATGGCAGGCAGTGACTAGTGGGGTACCGTAAGGCTCAGTGCTGGGACCACAGCTATTTACAATATACATCAATGATTTGGATGAAGGGATTCAAAGTAACATTAGCAAATTTGCAGATGACACAAAGCTGGGTGGCAGTGTGAACTGTGAGGAGGATGCTATGAGAATGCAGGGTGACGGACTGGTTGGGGAAGTGGGCAGATGCATGGCAGATGAAGTTTAATACGGATAAATGTGAGGTTATCCACTTTGGTAGCAAAAACAGGAAGGCAGATTACTGTCTAAATGGCGTCAAGTTGGGAAAAGGGGAGTACAACGGGATCTGGGGGTCCTTGTACATCAGTCTATGAAAGTAAGCATGCAGGTACTGCAGGCAGTGAAGAATGCAAATGGCATGTTGACCTTTATAACAAGAGTAATCGAATAGAGGAATCCCTATGATGACATCTTATTCTCATTCTCCCTTTGTCAAGGCGGACACTTCATCAAACGGAAACATCTCTTTAAATGATAGAAATATGATATTTCATAATACTGACTTATTTCCTGATTTAAAAGTGTTTGCATATCCATGTCTTAACCTCAGCAAATACAATTTGAAAACAACACAGGCAGAAACATTATCTAGGTCATTTGGTAGACATTTTCCTATATCGAGTACAACATTCAATAGCTGTACTATTTGTGCATATTCTAACCCTGGCATCAATGTAATCTAGCATCTAAGTTCAGTGCATGTGCCATGAGGCATTGCAAATATCACTACCAGCACGCCAGCTTAAGAATCTTCTTTTCATGTCTTTACATATGCCTAAATATTGTCACGACATTCAATTAGAGGTAGATAAATCACAATTGTGTAGGATGGAACTGCAGATGCTGGTTTACACCGAAGAGAGACACAAAATGCTGGAGTAACTCAGCGGGACAGGCAGCATCTCTGGAGAGAAGGAATGGGTGACGTTTCGGGTGGAGACCCTCTTTCAGACTGAGAGTCAGGGGAGAGTTAGATAGAGCTCTTTCAAAATAGCGGAGTCAAGGGATGTGGGGAGAAAGCAGGAACGAGGTACTGATTGTGGATGATCAGCCATGATCACAGCGATTGGTGGTGCTGGCTCGAAGGGCCGAATGGCCTCTACTGCTGGCCTTTTGTCTATTGTCTATGGAGAGGGAGACACAGAGATAAGGAAGGGTAATGAAGGGTGTGAAAATGAGACATCAAAGGGGATGCGGAAATGAAAATGTAGAATAGATCATTGTTAGCGAGGAGAAGGTGACAACGAAACAACAGAGATATGTAATCAGGGACAGTCAGACTGGTCTGAGAACTGGGAAGGGGGAGGGATGGAGAGAGAAGGAAAGCAAGGGTTACTTGAAGTTAGAGAAGTCAATGTTCATACCATTCGGGTGTAAGCTGCCCAAGCGAAATATGAGGTGCTGTTCCTCCAATTTGTGCTGGGCCTCACTCTGACAGTGGAGGAGGCCCAGGACAGAAAGGTCAGTGTGGGAATGGGAGGGGAAGTTAAAGTGTTCAGCAACCGGGAGATCACGTAGGTTAGACAATAGACAATAGACAATAGGTGCAGGAGTAGGCCATTTGGCCCTTCGAGCCAGCACCGCCATTCAATGGCTGATCATCCCCAATCAGTACCCCATTCCTGCCTTATCCCCATATCCCCTGACTCCGCTATTTTTAAGAGCCCTATCTTGCTCTCTCTTGAAAGCATCCAGAGAACCTGCCTCCACCACCCCCTGAGGCAGAGAATTCCACAGACTCACCACTCTCTGTGAGAAAAAGTGTTTCCTCGTCTCTGTTCCAAATGGCTTACTCCTTATTTTTAAACTGTGGCCCCTGGTTCTGGACTCCCCCAACATCGGGAACATGTTTCCTGCCTCTAGCGTGTCCAAGCCCTTAACAATCTTATATGTTTCAATGAGATACCCTCTCATCCTTCTGAACTCCAGAGTGTACAAGCCCAGCTGCTCCATTCTCTCAGCATATGACAGTCCCGCCATCCCGGGAATTAACCTTATAAACCTACGCTGAATTCCCTCAATAGCAAGAATGTCCTTCCTCAAATTAGGGGACCAAAACTGCACACAATACTCCAGGCGTGGTCTCACTAGGGCTCTGTACAACTGCAGAAGGACCTCTTTGCACCTATATTTGATTCCTCTTGTTATAAAGGTCAACATGCCATTCGCTTTCTTCACTGCCTGCTGTACCTGCATGCTTACTTTCATAGACTGATGTACAGGGACCCCCAGATCCCGTTGTACTTCCTCTTTTGCTGCTGCCTTCGTGACATTTCAGTATAAGGATTTGAAATAAGCCATGCGGTTTGGTAATGGGGAGGGAGGAGATGGCGGGCGTGAATGTTGCTGTCACTTTGTTTTTTTTTATTAGAAGCATTGTACATACATCTTAATCATGATATGCAACATAATACATTTTGTGTACAACTTCTCTTTTTTTTAAACTTTAACCTGTAATAGAAAAAGAGAAAAGAGAAAGAAGAGAAGAATGAGGATAGTAGTGAAGTGTAGTCCGCAGTAGTTGGCGTTAAATGAATGATGATGGTTAAGTAGACTGCGTGCTTGAGAATGTGTAAAAGAAAGAAAGAAAACAAGCCCCAAAGAGAAGAGGGCCTTAAGAAGGGGAAGGAAATAAGTAAAAAAACAAAAGAAGTTAGAGCCAAACAAAAAAGAAAGGGAATGTGCCTAATTCATAACGATTCACACCCATCACCTAGTTCTAAAACAATAATTTTCCAATTGAACATTGAATTCTCCCAATTTTGTTAGTCCTTGCTGCTCCTCCCCTTCCTCAGCCCTCCTGCTGTCTCCTCCCATCCCCCAGCCCTCAAGCTCCTCCTTTTCCTTTCTTCTCTCCACCCCCCCCCCACCCCCCATCAGTCTGAAGAAGGGTTTTGGCTCAAAACGTTGCCTATTTCCTTCGCTCCATAGATGCTGCTGCACCAGCTGAGTTTCTCCAGCTTTTTTGTGTACCTTCGATTTTCCAGCATCTGCAGTTCCTTCCTAAACACTTTCCAATAGCTGTTACTTTGACCAATAAACCAAACTTGCTTCTTATTGTCATCTGCAGTAGTCATCAAAGAATCGCTAGCAGATAAGGCACAAAACCAATTCACAGCAAATGTTGGAAATCTGAAATAAAACAAAATGCAGGAAATATTCAGCACAACGAGACATCAATGATGGGGTTGGGTCCAAGAGTAGAAAAGAGACAGATAAGTGGTGTAGCGGTAGAGTTGCTGCCTTACAGCACCAGAGACCCTGTTTCGATCCCAACTATGGGTGCTGTGTGTACGGAGTTTGTACATTCTCCTCGTGACTTGCGTGGGTTTTCTCTGGTATCTCCGGTTTCCTCCCACACTCCGAAGACATACAGGTTTGTGGGTTAATTGGCTTGGTATAATTGCAAATTGGCCCTAGTGTGCGTAGGATAATGTAAGTGTGCAGGGATCGCTGGTCGGCTCAGACTCGATGGGCCGAAGGGCCTGTTTCCACGCTGTATCTCTAAATTGAACTAAAACTAAGAAACAAAGTTAAAATTTCATATTGACGACATTTCATCAGAGAAGGACCAGTATCTAATATGTTAACCAGAGAACCATTCTACAGACTCCTGTTAGGAATGCCTGGCTAGATGTACACAGCAGTCCTGATAAAATATACTATTGCATGCAAGTTTCTCTTCCTTTTACTTCCAAAAGCTCTCAGATTTTGGGGGATTTGGGGGTTTTTTTCCCTTTTATTTCTTCTAATTTAATAATTTTGCTACATTTCTACTTTTCTATTTAACATCCAGTTTTTACTCTTTACTCTTCAAGAAGCTCTATAGGACTTTGGGTAGGCCACGTGTGGATTGTTGTGTGCAGTTCTGGTCGCCCCACTGCAGGACAGATGTGGAGGATGAGGAGAGGAGGTTGAACAGAATGCTGCCCGGATTAGAGGGGTTTGGCTACAGGGAGAGATTGGATTGACTTGGATGGAATTATGTGAACGTTGGAGGTTGAAGGGAGACTTGATAGAAGAATTATGAGACATAGATAGGGTAGATAGTCAGAACCTTATTCCCAGGGTGGAAATGTCTAACGCTAGAGGGCTTAGCTATGTGAGAGGGGGATTGTTTAATGGAGATGTGTGGGCACGTTTTCTACACAGGGGGTGGTGGGGGGGCTAGAACTCATTGCCAGGGGTGACGGTGGAAGCAGATGTGATGGTGGCATTCCAGAGTCATGTGGAAGTGCAGGGATTAGAGGGATGTGGTTCATGTACAGAGGGATGAGATCAGTTTAAATTGGTATCATGTTCGACACAAACATCTTGGGCCAAACGGCCGCTTCCTGTGTTGAATCGTTATACATTGGCAACTTCCTGCAGTTTACCAGCTGTTATGCAGGGACATTTACCATCCAAACTGGTGGTGCAACAGTAATCAGAGGTGGGTGACGAATAATTCCCTTCATAATTGGCTTGCCAATCTGTCAAAGGGCACATAAGGATAGACCACATCTGCTGGCTCAGCCAGCTCCACCGACCAGCCATGAAGGGATACACACCTTCCTATTGATAATAGAACCACATATAAAAGGCTGCTGCTCATCAACTGCTTCTTGGTATTCAACACAATCATCCCCTCTAGTTTAGTTCAGTTTAGTTTAGTTTAGTTTAGAGATACAGTGCGGAAACAGGCCCTTCGGCCCACCAGGTCCGCACTGACCAGTGATCCCCGCATATTAACACTATCCTGCACACACTAGGGACAATTTTTACATTTACACCAAGCCAATTAACCTCCAAACCTGTCTGTCTGGAATGTGGGAGGAAACCGAAGATCTCGGAGAAAACCCACGCAGGTCACGGGGAGAACGTACATAGAGGAAGTCGGCATACCATGTGTCAACTTTCATAGTTGGTCAAAGGTGGAGTGAGTTAGAAGATTCAAGTTCTTGGGCATGAACACCTTGGGGCCTGCATATAGGCAGAGAAATAGTTAGGAGTCAGGCGAGAAATAGTATTGGGTAAACTGATGAGACTGAAGGCTGATAAACCCCCAGGGCCTGGTGCTCTGCATCCCAGGGTACTCAGGGATGTGGCTCTAGAAATTGTGGATGCATTGGTGATAATTTTCCAATGTTCTATAGACTCAGGATCAGCTTCAGTGGATTGGAGGGTAGCTAATGTTATCCCACTTTTCAAGAAAGGAACGAAAGAAAAAACGGGGAATTATAGACCAGTTAGTCTGTCATCGGTGGTGTGGATGATGCTGAAGTCAATTATTAAAGAAGTATAATGGCGAATGTGGATAGCAGTAACAGGATTGGTCCAAGTCAGCATGGATTCATGAAGAGGAAATCCTGCTGGACTAATCTTCTGGAATTCTTTGTGTATGTGACAAGTAAAATGGATGAAGGAGAGCCTGTGAATGTAGTGTATCTGGACTTTCAGAAAACCTTTGATAAGGTCCCACACAGGAGATTAGTGGGCAAAATTAGAGCACATGGTATTGTGGGGTAGGGTATTGACATGGATAGAGAATTGGTTGGCAGCCAGGAAACAAAGAGTAGGAATAAATGGGTCCCTGTCAGAATGGCAAGCAGTGGCGAGTGGAGTGCCGCAAGGCTCGGTGCTGGGGCCGCAATTATTTAGATGATGAAATTAAAAGTAACACTAGAACATTTGCAGATGACACAAAGCTGGGTGGCAGCATGAACTACGAAGAGAATGCTAGGAGGTTGCAGGGTGACTTGGACAGGTTGAATGAGTGGGCAGATGCATGTCAGATGCAGTATAATGTAGATAAACGTGAGGTTATCCACTTTGGCGGCAGGAACAAGGAGGCAGATTATTATCTCAATGGTGTTAGATTAGGAAAAAGGGAAGTGCAATGAGACCTAAGTGTCCTTGTGCACCAGTCACCAAAAGTAAGCATACAGGTAGAGCAGGCAGTGAAGAAAGCTAATGGCATGTTGGCCTTCATGACAAGAGGATTTGAGTATAGGAGTCAAGAGGTCCTTCTGCAGTTGTACAGGGCCCTGGTGAGACCACATCTGGAGTATTGTGTGCAATTTTGTTTTCCTAATTTGAGGAAGGACACCCTTGCTATTGAGGCAGCGCAGCATAGGTTCACGAGATTGATCCCTGGGATGGCGGGGCTGTCATATGCGGAAAGATTGGAAAGACTAGGCTTGTATTCACTGGAATTTAGACGGATGAGAGGGGATCTTATAGAAACATTTAAAATTATAAAAGGACTGGACAAGCTAGATGCAGGAAAAATGTTCCCAATGTTGGGGGAGTCCAGAACCAGGGTCCACAGTCTTAGAATAAAGGGGAAGCCATTTGAAACTGCGATGAAGAAAAAAGTTGTGAATTTGTGAAATTCTCTGCCACAGAAGGCAGTGGAGGCCAATTCACTGGATAAATTTAAAAGAGAGTTAGATAGATCTCTTGGGTTTAGCGGAATCAAGAGGTATGGGGAGAAGGCAGGCACGGCTACTGATTGTGGATGATCAGCCATGATCACAATGAATGGTGGTGCTGGCTTAAAGGGCCGAATGCTTTCCTCCTGCACCTATATTCTATGTTTCTATCTTTCAAGATGTAATCATGAATTACCTCTACTTTCTTTGAAGTGTAAAGAGATTTGGCACGTGGCTGAATACTGCAACAAACTTTCACATATGCACTGTAGAAAGTATCCTGACTGGTTGGATTGTACAATTCCAACAGACAGGAACAGGCAGGAATCACAGATGTGAGTGGTTATGGGGAGAAGGCAGGAGAAGAGGGCTAGGAGGGAGAGATAAATCAAACGTGATTGAATGGCGGAGTAGACTTGATGGGCCGAATGGCCTAATTCTACCATCCCTTTTGACCTTATGGAACACAGGAGGCTGCATAGAGTGGTGGGCTCAGCCTGGCCCATCACTGGCACCATCTCCACCATCTCAATCATCTACACAAGTAACTGCCATTTATGCCATGCCCTCTTCTCACTGCATAAACCTCAACTCCCACACCACTCAGTTCAAGAGCAGCATCTTTCCTGCAACTACCACATTCTTGAACCAATTGTGTAATGCGTATCCTACCTCGGCAATGGAACTCCACGGACCATCTCTTGTACTAGCATGTTCTTGTTTTCTAATTGTTTAATTTTGCCTGAATCGCTTATTTTTTTGCTTTTTTTCCCCCTTTTCACTGTTTTATAGCGTGCATGTGTAACTTATGTATAATTAGTGCTGTTAAGTTTTATCTGAGTCTATTCACCTGTGATGCTGCTGCAAAGACGATTTTCATTTTTAGAAAACTTTCATTTTCATTTAAGACCTCCAGACTCAGGAACAGCTTAATTCCCAGAGCTATAGCGGCTCTGAACCGGCCCTGCTGAGTGCCCCCCCCCCCCCCCCCCACCCCCATGGACTGTCTCCCTCGGATGGTCACGTTGCACAGACACATCTACACTTTAGTCTGTTTGAACTGTTTTGACTATTTTACTGTTGTAATGTTCTTTTACAAACAATGTTCTCGGGATATCTAAATCTAAATTTTATTAGTTACTTAAGTTATGACATCGGATGGAAGCTGCATACCAAATCTCGTTGCACTTATGTGCAATGACAATAAAATATATTATTATTATTATTATTATTATTATTATTATTATTATTATTATTATTATTATTATTATTATTATTATTATTATTATTATTTTACCTGTATCTCACGGTGTATACGTGCAGTATATGAGTATAAATTTGATTTCACTTGACTTGATAAAAAAATGATCTCAATCTTGATATGTTAACATATGGACTAATACTATTAAGAGGCTAAGGTGGCACAGTGGTGCAGTGGAGATCGGCGCCAGAGACCTGGCTTCGTTCCTGACCTCGGGTGCTGTCTGTGTGGGGTTTCCATTTCTCCATGTGACCAAGTGGGTTTCCTCCAGGTGTTCCAGTTTCCTCCCACATCCCAAGGTTGTGCGGGTTTGAGGGTTAATAGGCCCCTGTTAACTTCCACTCATGTGTAGGGAGTGGATGAGGAAGTGGGATAACATGGAACTAGTTGAACGGGTGATCAATGGTCGGCATGGACTCACAGTCGAAGGGCCTGCTTCCATGCTGTATCTCTAAAAATTAAAAAACAAATTCCCAGGAAGATGGATCTGGTGTGTAACTACAGTCTAAATTCCAACAGCTGTAGATGCACAGAGTCTCTTGTCCAGAGTAGGTGAATCGAGGACTAGAGGACATACGTTGAAGGTGAAGGGGAAAAGATTTAATAGGAATCTGAGGGGTAACTTTTTCACGCAAAGGGTGGTGGGTGTATGGAACAAGCTGCCAGAGGGGATAGTTGAGGCCGGGACTATCCCAACGTTTAAGAAACAGTTAGACAGGTACATGGATAGCACAGATTTGGAGGGATATGGGCCAAATGCAGGCAGGTGAGACTAGTGGAGCTGGGACATGTTGTGGGCAAGTTGGGCCAAAGGGCCAGTTTCCATGCTTATCATTCTATGCTGTAGTAACTACTGAAGATCAAAGCTGCCCAAATGAATCATTTCATCGGAGGCATCAGTAAAAGGGCTGTAGGAACGAACTGCAGATGCAGGTTTACACCGAAGATAGACACAAAATGCTGGAATAACTCAGCGGGATAGGCAGCATCTTTGGAGAGAAGGAATGGGTGACGTTTCGGGTCGAGACCCTTCTTCAGACTCTTCAGTAAAAGGGTTAGTGACGAAGGACTGCACTGATGGCAGCTGATTGTTCTCGGTAGAACAGACAATAGAGTGGACCTGTCGACACATTCTGTAGATCTGTGCCTGTACATCGCTATCTGGGTATATGGAATGCAGAAGCAAATACTTTGTCCATTCCCTTCACTGAGAGTGGGGTCAGTTCAGTTCAGTTCAGATTAGTTTCTTGTCACATGTACCGAGGTACAGTGAAAAGCTTGTGTTGCTTGCTATCCAGTCAGAGGAAAGACTCTGAAGAAGGGTTTCGGCCCGAAACGTTGCCTATTTCCTTCCCTCCATAGATGCTGCTGCACCCGCTGAGTTTCTCCAGCATTTTTGTGTACTGAAAGACAATACATGATTACAATCAACCCATTTACAGTGTATAGGTACATGACAAGGGAATAAACGCTGCTGTAGGAGTAGATATTTAAGAGTGTGGAGCGATTGTAATATGCGATTGTAGATCTGCTTCTGTGGCTCACACACAAATAGTCGCCATCATGGAAGCAAGTTCTCTAAGATGCAGAAATGAGAAGCTGGATGTACTTCATACAGTATATGGCCCCTTAGCTTTACACCAGGCATGTTTAGTGCATCGAATGCTGAATCATTCAGTTAAATTGGGCCATTAACTCACATTGGAAAAGGTGAGTCAGATCCATTTGTTGCTCTAACTAATATTAAAGCTTTTAAGTTGCTTAAGTTGGATGTGTTTAAAATGAACATTTTTATCTATTATAGGTATTGTTTTAATTATGATTGTTTTCCAGGCAGTTCCAGCAGTCTTTAGCAACAGTGAGCTAAAACAGAACACAAAGAGCAGTGGAGCCACAAAGCTCCCATTAAGGTGGGACCCATAACCTGTTTTTAAAAGGCAGCATTTGAATATAGTATTGATGGCATCCTCAGAATAGTCTCCTTGTTGGAAATTGGAATACTCGTCGACTGTGACTCCGATATCATTACTCTGGGTGTGCAATTCCATCTTCCTCCTCATGTTTATTTATTCAGCAACGAGGAGCTAACTCGAGATGCCATCCACTGTTGCTTGGTGACTGAGTTCATTTCTTTCACAATGCAAAAATGCCGTGGTATTCCCAAAGCAAGTTTAGAGGTCATGTCTTAATCATGTTTCACTGCAGCAAAAAAACTGGAAGCAATGATATCCTTTGCTGCATGGTTATACCTAAAGATTTTAGATTCAGATGGGGGTAAGGTCCACATTAATACCCAAAGCCCTGACCTATGAAAACAAGGATATAAAGAATGTTTTCTTTACCACAAATAAAAACATGAAAGATATTCTGATATAATTGTAATTAAAATTGAGGTGAGTTTTCCTCACATAACATTGAACAAGAGGTAAAATATATTAAAAATAACAAAAAATAACAAAAATAAAAATAATAAAAAATAATAATGGTTTTAGAATCAATAGACAATAGGTGCAGGAGTAGGCCATTCGCCCTTCGAGCCAGCACCGCCATTCAATGTGATCATGGCTGATCATCCCCAATCAGTACCCCGTTCCTGCCTTCTCCCCATATCCCCTGACTCCGCTATCTTTAAGAGCCCTATCTAGCTCTCCCTTGAAAGTATCCAGAGAACCGGCCTCCAACGCTCTGAGGCACAGAATTCCACAGACTCATAACTCTCTGTGTGAAAAAGTGTTTCCTCATCTCCGTTCTAAATGGCTTACCCCTTATTCTTAAACAGTGGCCCCTGGTTCTGAACTCCCCCAACATCGGGAACATGTTTCCTGCCTCTAGCGTGTCCAAACCCTTATTAATCTTATATGTTTCAATAAGGTCCCCTCTCAACCTTCTAAACTCAAGAGTATACAAGCTCAGCCGCTCCATTCTCTCAGCATATGACAGTCCCGCCATCACAGGAATTAGTACTGTAAACCGACACTGCACTCCCTTAATAGCAATAATGTCCTTCCTCAAATTAGGGGACCAAAACTGCACACAATACTCCAGGTGTGGTCTCACTAGGGCCCTATACAACTGCAGAAGGACCTCTTTGCTCCTATACTCACCTCCTCTTGTTAGGAAGGCCAACATGCCATTCGCTTTCTTCACTGCCTGCTGTACCTGCATGCTTACTTTCATAGACTGATGAACAAGGACCCCCAGATCCCGTTGTACTTCCCCTTTTCCCAGCTTGACACCATTTAGATAATAATCACATTTAGATAATAATCCTCACATTTATCCACATTAAACTGCATCTGCCATGCCTGCCCACTCACCCAACCTGTCCAAGTCATCCTGCATTCTCATAACATCGTCCTCACAGTTCACACTGCCACCCAGCTTTGTGTCATCTACAAATTTGCTAATGTTACTTTGAATCCCTTCATCCAAATCATTGATGTATATTGTAAATAGCTGCGGTCCCAGCACCGAGCCTTGCGGTACCCCACTAGTCACTGCCTGCCATTCTGAAAGGGACCTGTTAATCCCTACTCTTTATTTCCTGTCTGCCAACCAATTTTCTATCCATGTCAGCACTCTACCCCCAATACCATGTGCCCTAATTTTGCCCACTAATCTTCTATGTGGGTCCTTATCAAATGCTTTCTGAAAGTCCAGGTACACTACATCCACTCTCCCTTGTCCATTTTCCTAGTTACATCTTCAAAAAATTCCAGAAGATTAGTCAAGCATGATTTCCCCTTCGTAAATCCATGCTGACTCGGACCGATCCTGTTACTGCTATCCAAATGTGCTGCTATTTCATCTTTTATGATTGACTCCAGCATCTTCCCCACCACCGATGTCAGGCTAACTGGTCTATAATTCCCTGTTTTCTCTCTCCCGCCTTTCTTAAAAAGTGGGATAACATTAGCTACCCTTCAATCCACAGGAACTGATCCTGAATCTATAGAACGTCCTTAAGCACCCTGGGATGCAGACCATCAGGCCCTGGGGATTTATCTGATCTGTCCCATCAGTCTACCCAACACCATTTCCTGCCTAATGTGGATTTCCTTCAGTTCCTCCAGCATTTTCTTCTGGGCTAATGGGCTAAGTGTTCGGCTGGCAACCGGAAGGTAGCTGGTTCGAATCCCGCTTGGAGTGCATACTGTCGTTGTGTCCTTGGGCAAGACACTTCACCCACCTTTGCCTGTGTGTGTCCTTGGGCAAGACACTTCACCCACCTTTGCCTGTGTGTGTGAATGTAATTATGTGAAGCACTTTGGGGTCAATGCAAGTTGACTAAAAATGTGCTATATAAATAAAGAAATTTAATAAAATTTAATTTAATTTATCATTGAGTATGTCAGGAAGTCATGGGAATGCTTGGTTAGGCTGCATTTGGAGTATTGTGTGCTGTTTTGGTCGCCTCATTTCAGGGAGAGTGTGGAGGCTTTGGAAAGGGCGCAGAGGTGATTTACCAGAATGATGATGATCATCGATGAAAACATCAACGGGCACGGTGCCTTACAATGCTGTGTACGTCAGTGATCGCAACTTCTACTGAAGTGTGGAAGGCCATTGGCTCGCTAGAAGCTCACCTGCTCTTTGACAGGTCTTGTTTTTGGTCTTGCTGGGGGTCCACAGCCCCCTCCTCACCTGCCAAACCAGATGGGGGAGACGGTTTAGTTGCCGACTATCCGACCATGGAGCAGGTAGCACGGGATTACATGGTACATGTGGCAGGGAGAACTCCACCAGAATGATGCCTGGGAGTATTAGCTACAGGGAGAGGTTGGGCAGACTTGGAATGGTCTCTCTGAAATGCCAGAGGTTGCAGGGAAGCCTGATAGAAACAATTATGAGAGGCATAGATAGGATAGACAGCCAGAATCTTTTTCCCAGGATGGAGAAATCAAATACTAGATTGCATAGCTTTAAGATGAGAGGGGCAAAATTTAAAGGAGATGTGCGGGGCAAGTTTTTTACACAGAGGGTGGTGAGTGCCTGGGGTGTGCTTCAGGTGGTGGTGGCTGAAGCAGAAACGTCAGTAAACGTTTGGATAGGCATATGGAATGCAGGGAATGGAGGGATATGGGTTATGTCCCGGTACATAAGTGATGGTCTTGGCATCATTTTCAGCACAAACCTTCCGGGCCAAAGTGTCTGTTTTATGTATTGTTCTATGTTCCGTGCAGTTTTACGATCTATGTTCTATGCATCAGGCTGTGGCGATCGAATCTATGGTATTCAGTATTGGCACTGCCATTGGTTTACAATTGCCATTTGTACCGAGATTCAGTGAAAAGGGAAAGGAGGCTGCATGCAGCATATAGTGCTACAGGTACCAAGAAAGTGTAGGTGAACAAAAAGTGCTCCATGGTAGATTGGAAGACTGGAATTCAACCTTAGCATATGATGTATCCCTACAGGAGTCTGATAACAGCTGGGAAGAATCTATTCTTGTATCTGGTGGTACGTGCTATCAAGCTTATGTATCTTCGGCTCGAGGGGAGATAGATGAAGAAATAACAGGGGTATGAGTGGTTCTTGAGCATATTGACTGCTATCCCAAGGAGCGGAAAGTATAAAGGGAGTCAATGGAAAGAAAGTTGTTTTGCGTGATGGACTGGACTCTGTTCACGACTGCAATTTCTTGAGGTCTTGGGCAGAGGTGTTGCCATAGCAAGTTTTTTTTCCCAGAGATGCTGCCTGACCCACTGAGTTACTCCAGCTTTTTGTGCCTTAAACCTAATTGAACAATGGTCGTGGTCATATAAGGCTCATCCACGACCACTTCATCTACTTGCTCCTCCCAATTTCCAAAGACTAGATCAAGCGATACTGTAGGGCCTTCTACATATTGCCTGAGGAAACGATCTTGACAAATTCTGCTCCGTCTAAACCTTTTGCACTAGAACAGTCCCAGTCAATATTGGGAAAGTTAAAATCCTCCACTATGACAACCATATTAGTTCTGCAGCTGCCTGCAATCTCCCAGCATATTTTCTCTTTGAATTCCCCTTGACTAATTGGGGGCCTGTAGTAGATTGCCATGAAATCCTCATTAATCAATAAAGCAACACCCCTCCTCTCTCCTGAAGCATATGTACCCTGGAACATGAAACATAGAAACATAGAAAATAGGTGCAGGAGTAGGCTATTCGGCCCTTCGAGCCTGCACCGCCATTCAATATGATCATGGCTGATCATCCAACTCAGTATCCCGTACCTGCCTTCTCTCCATACCCCCTGATCCCTCTAGCCACAAGGGCCACATCTAACTCCCTCTTAAATATAGCCAATGAACTGGCCTCAACTACCTTCTGTGGCAGAGAGTTCCAGAGATTCACCACTGCGTGAAAAATGTTTTTCTCATCTCGGTTCTAAAGGATTTCCCCTCTATCCTTAAGCTGTGACCCCTTGTCCTGGACTTCCCCAACATCGGGAACAATCTTCCTGCATCTAGCCTGTCCAATCCCTTAAGAATTTTGTAAATTTCTATAAGATCCCCCCTCAATCTCCTAAATTCTAGGGAGTACAATCCGAGTCTATCCAGTCTTTCTTCATAAGAAAGTCCTGACATCCCAGGAATCAGTCTGGTGAACCTTCTCTGCACTCCCTCTATGGCAATAATGTCCTTCCTCAGATTTGGAGACCAAAACTGTACGCAATACTCCAGGTGTAGTCTCACCAAGACCCTGTACAACTGCAGCAGAACCTCCCTGCTCCTATACTCAAATCCTTTTGCTATGAAGCTGCCTATCGTGACCCTCTCTAAACCAATTTTGTGTAATGGCAACAATGTCCCAGTCACACGTAGCTATCCACGCCCTGAGTTCATCTGTCTTGCTCATGAGACCTCTTGCATTAAAATGAAGGCACTTCAAACCAACAATCCTTCCTCGCTCCCTGCCTTTCTCCTTCCTATTCTGTCCATGGACTTTCTCTCATCACCATCCATACTGACCTCCAGCCTCTCACCTGCCTCGGTTCTGCATGGGATCCCGCCCCTCTCTGCCAATCTAGTTGAAACCCACCCGTGTAGGAGTAGCGAACCTGCCTGACAGGATATTAGTTCCCCTCCAGTACAGGTGCAACCCGTCCCTCTTGTACAGGTCACATCTCCCCCAGAACAGACCCCAATGGTCAGAAAATCTCAATCCCTGCCCCCCTGCACCAACTGCTCAGACACACATTCCTCTGCCCTATCTTTCTGTTACTTTGTGCTTCCCACAGTGTGGAAACAGGCCCTTCTTTCACAGTGTGGAAACGGGCCCTTCGGCCTAACTTGCCCACACTGGCCAACATGACCCAGCTACACTACTACCACCTGCCTGCACTTGGTCTATATCCCTGCCAATCTGACCTATCTGCCAATCTGGGGGGGGGGGGGGGAATATATCCCCCCACTTTTTAGGTGGAGGATGGCCTGTATTATTATCCCCCAGTTTTTGGAGGTCGAGCAATAACAAAAATAATAATCACCTGCTCCTATCTCTCATGTAGGCCCTACATCTATTTATACTATTACTAAAAGTCTCATCTTTACCACTTACTGTCTACGTTGTAAATACATTTTAGAAAAAATGCTACCCTATATCGCTATGATTTTTTTGGACATCTTATTCACCGTCCTCCCTCCCGTCCAACCGCCCCAAGGTTTTTTCCGTTCGGTGAAATAATAAAATAATTATGAATGTTAAAAAAATCTTGAGATCAGCAGATTGGTCTTCTCGCCTGTCAGTCACCATGATTCATGTAACACCCCTTCCGGGGGGCCAGGAGATTAAAGCCCCAGATGCCGGATGTGAATCAGTCACCCCGGAAGACCATGAGTGAGAGTTGAGTCCAGAATTGTGAGTCTACGCCATGAGTGAACTGAACTGTGAGTCAGCACTGTGCATGAAGTGAATTGTTGGGCTGCAATGTGATGCTTGAACTGAATTTAATGGTTGGTCTGTAATGCGCTGTTTGGACTGAATTGAATAGTTGGTCTGCACTGTGCTGCTTGAACTGAATTGAAGGGTTGGTCTGCACTGTGCTGCTTGAACTGAATGTTGCGCTCATTCCGGAAGTCTCGCTCACTGCGGAAGTTCCAATCAGGGGAGAGGCCACGCTCAACCACGTGAGTAGATTCAAGAGAGTTTTACTGTCATATATATGTTGTGTGTGAGAGTATGTGATGGATGGTGGGAGTGTGTGTGAGAGATGGTGTGTGTGTGAGATGGTGGGTGTGTGTGTGTGAGATGGAGGGTGTGTATGTGTGTGTAAGATGGAGAGTGTGTGTGTGAGATGGAGTTTGTGTGAGATGGAGTGTGTGTGTGATGGAGGGTGTGTGTTTGATGGAGGGTGTGTGTGTTTGTGAGCCCACCAGCCATGAGTGAGTCAACTGCTAGCCCACCAGGCCCGTGTGACTGAGCTGCCAGCCCACCAGGGAGAGGTTGAGTCACTCCTCTCCCTCGCCGGGTATCCCCAAGGCCGGTGATCAGTGGTTGCTCAGCCCCCCCACTTTCAAAAATGCTCCACGGCCCCTGTCTTATACACCTCTATAAGATCACCCCTCAACCTCCTGCGCTCCAAGGAATAGAGTCCCAGCCCACTCAACCTCTCCCTATAGCTCAGACCCTCTAGTCCTGGC
This sequence comes from Amblyraja radiata, assembly GCF_010909765.2. NCBI lineage: Eukaryota > Metazoa > Chordata > Chondrichthyes > Rajiformes > Rajidae > Amblyraja > Amblyraja radiata. Next base: position 39,286,243 of record NC_045973.1, on the reverse strand, counting down.
AACATTCTCGTAAATCTTCTCTCTACCCTTTCCAGCTTGACAACATCTTTCCTATAACATGGTACACAGACCTTAACACAATACTCTAATTGTGGCCTAACCAACGTCATATACAAATGCAACATGCCCTCCCAACTTGTAATAGAGGGTTTCAGTTTCAAGGAAGAATATAAAATGATGAGAGGCATATGGTAGATAGTAAGAATCTGTTTCCAAGGGTGGCATCGCCATGGCAGCCACGCCTCCAGTCTGTCTGTCTGTCCTTTTTGTCTTGTTTTTGTTATTTTTATAAATATTTAATATTTAATATTTGTGTGTTTAAAAAGTTTGTGTTAATGTTCTCTGGTTTGTTTTATGTGGGTGGTGGGGGAGGGGGTCGGGGGAAACTTTTTTTCAATCTCTTACCTTGCCGGAGATGCGATTGTCTTCCAGATCGTATCTCCGGTCGCTCTGCGGCCTAACATCACGGAGCTGGAGGCCTTTCTCAAGACTGACTTTGAGCCCCACCGCGGACCGTGGACTTACCATCGGAGCCGATTCCTTGCCTGGGATCGACGCTCCAACCGTGGCCTGCGGACTTAAACATCAAAGAGCTCGCGGTTTCGGGAGGGACTGAGTCGGGAAGCTCCAAAAGCCGCACGGCGTTCGGCTAGCCCGACCCGGGGTAGATCGCCCGGCACGGGGAGCTGAGATTCCCTCCCCGATGCAGGAGCTTGATCGCCCCGAAGAGGAAGGCCCACCGCCGGCTATGGGAGTAAGATCATCCCGTCAGCGGGTTGGAGACCCCCGACCGCTGGAGGACAAAGAAGGAAAGAGATTGAGGAGGCGGATATGATAGTGGCGTTTAAGATGCTTTTGGATAGGCAGATGGAAATGCAGGGAATATGGATCATTTGCAGGCAGATAAGTTCAGCTACGCTTCATGTTCAGCACAAACATTGTGGGCCAAAGGGTCGACTCCTGTGCTGTACTCCTCCATGTTCTATGATATTTGTTATCAGCAGAACTGTGTAATGTACAGTATGTTGCAGTTCAGAAATGAGCCCAGGAGACCAGTACTCATCATCCTTTAGACAGGATTCTATTTTGGTTCATATCACCAGTTTGCTGAATAACGGACCTAGTTTGGTCCTTCAATTGGCACTGAACCATCTGAAGAAGGTTCTCGACCCAGAACGTCACCTATTCCTTTTCTCCAGAGATGCTGCCTGACCCGCTGAGTTACTATCTTTGGCACTGACCCAGACTGATAATAGATATGGTCATGAATTACTGACAAAGGCTACATTTCCAAAAACCCTTATTACGTTGCTGAGAAGCTGGAGAACTTCAAATTTGATCAACGCTCTGGGAAAGGGAAGCAAGTGCCTCGTTTTCTCTTTTAGAAAAAGGTAATGGCTCAGAGACTCTATTATGTAGGATCATTTTTATGCACACTGCACAATACCTTTAAAGGAAATTGTGGGATAACCAAGCAGGTCTCTGGTCATGCAATCTAATGCTGTGAACTAACCCTAACCCACCAGCCAAATCATGCCCTTCAGTCCCAAGACAATCCTTGAAATCCTGTTTGACCTCACATCCACTTTGACCAAAGGCTTCACTCTGCCACCCAGTGGCCTACAGGCAGGACACAAGAACTGTTTTATTTATTCACTTTGGGGGTTCAAAGAATAGTTCAAGAATTAGGGTGGCACGGTGAAGCAGCGGTAGAGTTGCTGCCTTACAGCACTTGCAGCGCCGGAGACCAGGGTTCCATCCTGACTACCTTCTCCCCGTGACTGCGTGGGTTTTCTCTGAGATCTATGGTTTCCTCCCACACTCCAAAGACGTACAGATTTGTAGGCTAATTGGCTTGGCATAAATGTAAATTGTCCCTAGTGTGTGTGGGATGGTCCTTTCATGCATTAATTATTTCTCTCTGGCCAACTGTGTCATCTCACCCTGCCCTCCCAGAAGCCAGATAATTCCTGGGCCAAGCAGCCTGCAATGAAAATATCTAATAGTGATCGCGAACTTGTAACCAGAAATTATTATTTTCACTTTCTGTGGTCTTGAAGATAAAGATTGTTGGGTGACTCATGCTGAACAATAGCCAAAGGTTCGACAAAGAACCTCAGGCTAAAAACTCCTCGTGCCTCAGTAAAGGGCCTGTCCCACTTGGCCGTCATTTGTGCCTCATTTACGCGTCATATGTAAAATAGGTCGACGCGTTTTGACGCACGAGTAGCATGTGGGTAGCGCGGAACGGGTGCATGGAGGGGTGTGGAGGAGTGTGGATTTAGTCCTGTACGAAATCTTCGTGCGCCACGTGCGTGACGTATCGTGTACGCACGCTGACGCATTGGCGTAACATGCAGCGTCCCGACGTCTCACGTGTATCGCGTGGTGACACATGGTTATGTCACCGTGCGTAACCGTGCGTCGCCGCGTGCCACAGGGCATTCTAATGATGTCACGCGCGCCAGACGGCATGATGACGCGTGATTTGCCCGTGACGTCGAGCGTAACGACGCGTCGACCTGTTTTACATATGGCGCATAATGAGGCGCAAATGACGGCCAATTGGGACAGGCCCTTAAGTCTTAGTGGCGGCGCGGCTCTGGCTGCAGCGGCTCTCCGGCAGTCCTGTTTGTTTTGTGTTTTTTGGGTTGTTTATTTTCGTTTTGGTTAGTCTAATTTTGGTTTTTAGTTCGTGTTTTGGGGGGGGGGTTGAAACGGGGCTTGCTGTCTCTCCCTGCGGGGGAATGCGACTTTCTTGTCGTATTCCCCTTCTCTGCCTCCGTCTGCGCTGAGGCCTAATGGCGGAGCTGGCGACCTCGAGGCTCAGGAGGCAGAGCCCGCCAGGACTCGCACTGAGCTCGCTCCCGTGAGGACGGCCCGGCTCGGGGCTGGAACAGGGCTTCCGTGAGGGGCTGTGACGGCCGGCCCGAGGAAGGAACGGTGCTCCCGTCGGAGTAGCCGAGCTCGGGGAGGTACGGCGTTCCCAGCCCGAGGGAGGAGCGGCGCCCGGTCGGGGCGGCCCAGCCCGAGGGAGGAGCGGCGCCCCGGTCGGGGCGGCCCAGCCCGAGGGAGGAGCGGCGCCCAGTCGGGGCGGCCCAGCCCGAGGGAGGAGCGGTGCCCGGTCGGGGCGGCCCAGCCCGAGGGAGGAGCGGCGCCCAGTCGGGTGCGGCCCAGCCCGAGGGAGGAGCGGCGCCCAGTTCGGGCGGCCCTGGCGCGAGGAGAGGAGCGGCGGCCTGGCGCGAGGCTGAGACGGTGGCAGTACTCACGTGAGGGCGATCCGGCTCGGGGCTGGAACGATGCTCCGGGGGCTGGGACGGCAGTTCTGGCGGCGGTGGCCTGAGACTGGGGGTTCGGCCGCGGGCCAGCGGCTGCGTCAGCAGGTCTGGTGAGCGGCAGCTTCGACTACCCCGGGCCGCGGTGTTTGAGCCGCAGGACAGGTTTTAACATCGCCCGGGGGGTATCGCCTCAGCGCAGAAGGAGAAGAGGAGGGAAGAGACTGCAGCCCTAAGACTTTTGCCTCCATCACAGTGAGGAGATGTTGGGTGGACTCACTGTGGTGGATGTTAATATGTGTTTATTGTTGTTTTTTATTGTATTGTATTATATGTATGACTGCTTAAATTTCGTTCAGACTTCGGTCTGGATGACAATAAAAGGCTATTCTATTCTATTCTATATTCTATTCTATATAGTCTTCTGTACAAGCACGGACAGACATGGAAGTGTGAGACATGTGAAGGGTCAGGGACTGAGACACCTGTTCTGCTCGCTTGAGCTGAACACAGACCAACTGAGGAAGGGACTAAGATACACATCGTTCCTGCTCCCTCAGAGTTATGCCACACGGGGCTGGCATATAATGGGTGACCCAATGAATTTGACAAAGATCACATACATTGTGGGAAAAGGTGTAGGAAAGAACTGCACAGCCTTCTTCCGTCAGGGAAGGGGAGTCTCTCAGTCTACCCCATGACAGAAGGGGTAGGAGTTGTACAGTTTGATAGCCACAGGGAAGAAGGACCTCCTTTGGCGTTCAGTCCTGCATCTTGGTGGAACCAGTCTATTGCTGAAGGTACTCCTCAGATTGACCAGTGTGTCATGGATGGTGTAGGTAGTATTGTCCAGTTTGAGAAGCACCCTCTCCCCCAAGACTGCCTCCCATGAATCTGTGGCGCCTTCACGCCCACGTTGGTTTTGCATACAGCCTGTCACCGCTGGCGACTCGCTAGCAGCCACATGAGAAGGTCCAGCCACAAGAGCTCAAGGACAACTCCAGGGTCAGATGCCCTTATTGGCCTTATGTGCACACGGGTCATGTATGATTAGTGAGAATGTAGGTAAAAGGGGCTTCTGGAATAAACGAGACACAAGTCGTCTGGTTCAGCAACGTGTCATTTGTTCTTAACTTTCTGTCGTGGGATTTAGTAGATTCTACAAATCCAACTCTGCCCCCAGGATGGAGCCAGCCTTCCTGATGAGCTTGTTGAGGCATGTCATTACTCAGAGGCCTATTTGCCCTACTGAACGTTTCCAACCGTGGTGGGGATGGATGAATCAGGTTGTCCTGCCTCCACTTCTAGAACAAGTAAGAATAGAGGGACGGCAGACCTGGAAATGGGTTGGTTGCAGGATAATGCAGCCAGTACAGGTGTGTGGAGTCCACTGGCGGTGAGCTTGGGCAATAGGCCGGGTCCAGGGTAATCTTGCCCTGCGCAGTTCTGTTGACACAAATTATAGCAATATTGGTAATGTATATAAATGTGCTATTACCTTTGGCAGCGGCTTATCATCAACGTCTTATACAACTGCAACATGACCTCCCAACCTCTATACTCAATACTTTCACTGATGAAGGCAAATGTTCCAAAAACCGTTTTGACCACCTTATCTACCTTATCTGTGATGTACGTTTCAACAAACGATGTACCTGCATTCCTAGATCTCTCTGCTCTACAACACTCCCCAGAGCCCAGCCATGCACAGTGTAGGTCCTGCCCACGTTTGTCATCCAAAAATGCAACATCTCATACACATCTCTTTATTAAATACCATCAACCATTCCTCAGCCCACCTGCCCAAACGATCAAGACCCTGCTGCAATTTTAGACAACCATCTTCACTATCTGCAAAACCACCCACTTATGTATCATCTGCAAACTTGCTAATCTTGTCATGTATGTTCTCATCCAAATCATTGATGTAGATGACAAACAGCAATCGTTCCAGCACCACCAACCTTGAGGCACACCACAAGTCACAGGCCTCCAGTCTGATAAGCAACCTCCTTCCACCGTCACCCTTTCTATCCATTCAGCTATCACTCCTTGGATCCCATGGGATCTAACCTTCCAGAGCAGCCTACCATGCAGAACCTTGTTGAATGCCTTGCTGGCTTTGTTGCATTGTAGCAAATTATTGCCTGGTCTGTGGATATGGAATCTTATTTAAGTTTGCAAGTTAGCTGACCACAAAATTTCATAGATAAGTAGCTTTCAAATTAGTCATCAGTAATTCTTATAAAGCCGCTTCATTCTTATATATTTTTGTGTATTATTGGCATCAATGTGCAGAATATCTTGAGGACAGAATCGTCACGCCACATAGACGATTCACGAGGACGTTGGCACAGCTTGTGGGTCAGAGCTATAGGGAGAGATTGAGCAGGCTGAGACTATTCCTTGGAGCACTGGAGGATGAGGGATAATCTTATTGAGGTGTATAAAATTATGAGAGGAATAGACCGGGTAGATGCAGAGTCTCTTGTTCAGAGTAGGGGAATCGAGGATCAAAGGGCATGGGTTTAAGGTGAAGGGGAAAAGATTTAATAGGAGTCAAAAATTGTGTGTAACTTTTTCACACAAACAGAGGTGGGTGTATGGAACAAGCTGCCAGAGGAGATAGTTGAGACAAGGGCTATCCCAACATTTAAGAAACAGTTAGACAGGTACATGGATAGGACTGGTTTGGAGGGATATGGACCAAATGTGGGCAAGTGGTAGTAATGCAGCTGGGACATGTTGGCAGGTATGGGCAAGTTGAGCCAAAGGGCCTGTTTTCACGCTGTATCACTTGATGTCTAGCTCAGATCAGCTGGACAATGAGGGATGCTTGAAGCCTAAGGTGAAGTGGGTGCAGTATAATGGAAATAGTTAATCAACAATGCAGTAGCTGCAGTTGAACAATTCAGGCAAGACTCATGACCACTGATGTATTAGGATGTTGTACCACTAGCAGGCAATGTTAGTCTGTTATCGATGTCCTAATGGTTGGCACAAGCTGCTGCTGCCTTTGAGGCTACGAGTCATATGGCTTAGCTGCAAAGCCTACTGCAGTAGTATGCTGCCCAATATTGAGATCATCCTCGTGTGCATTTTTCTAACTGGTTTCACTGGATTTTATGGATTCCACACTGAGGAGAAATACAGGAATTGATGAATAACACTATCTTAGTGGTAGAGTAGCAATGAGAAAGCTGCCTTGCTTTTGTCGATGCAGTAACTGTTTGGCAGATGCAGTATAATGTGGATAAATGTGAGGTTATCCATTTTGGTGGCAAAAACAGGAAAGCAGACTATTATCTAAATGGTGGCCGACTAGGAAAAGGGGAGATGCAGCGAGACCTGGGTGTCATGGCACACCAGTCATTGAAAGTGGGCATGCAGGTGCAGCAGGCAGTGAAGAAAGCGAATGATATGTTAGCTTTCATAGCAAAAGGATTTGAGTATAGGAGCAGGGAGGTTCTACTGCAGTTGTACAGGGTCTTGGTGAGACCACACCTGGAGTATTGCGTACTGTTTTGGTCTCCAAATCTGAGGAAGGACATTATTGCCATAGAGGGAGTGCAGAGAAGGTTCACTAGACTGATTCCTGGGATGTCAGGACTGTCTTATGAAGAAAGACTGGATAGACTTGGTTTATACTCTCTAGAATTTAGGAGATTGAGAGGGGATCTTATAGAAACTTATAAAATTCTTAAGGGGTTGGACAGGCTAGATGCAGGAAGATTGCTCCCGATGTTGGGGAAGTCCAGGACAAGGGGTCACAGCTTAAGGATAAGGGGGAAATCCTTTAAAACCGAGATGAGAAGAACTTTTTTCACACAGAGAGTGGTGAATCTCTGGAACTCTCTGCCACAGAGGGTAGTCAAGGCCAGTTCATTGGCTATATTTAAGAGGGAGTTAGATGTGGCCCTTGTGGCTAAAGGGATCAGAGGGTATGGAGAGAAGGCAGGTACGGGATACTGAGTTGGATGATCAGCCATGATCATATTGAATGGCGGTGCAGGCTCGAAGGGCCGAATGGCCTACTCCTGCACCTAATTTCTATGTTTCTATGTTTCTGTGTAACAAACATGTGGAATGCTTACGTGTTCTGTTGTCACTGCAGTTAGAGAAGGAGACAATAGATAGACACAAAATACTGGAGTAACTCAGCGGGACAGGCAGCATCTCTGGAGAGAAGGAATGGGTGACGTTTCGGCTCGAGACCCTTCTTCAGACTAATCTGTGTTTCAGGTGCAGCAAGAACAAGAAATAGGTTATGTTAACATTACTCATAGTGAGTCATAGTCATTTAAATAGATAAAAACATGCCGGCGCTGAATAAATAGAATGGCCTGTTTTCACGCTATATCTCTAAACTAAACTAAACTAAACGCACTTTATATTTTCCCAAGCTGTGTTTTGTCTAGTAAGTAAGTAAGTAAATTTTATTTATATAGCACGTTTAAATCAACTCGTGTTGAAACCAAAGTGCTTTAAATAGAAGAAATAATTAAGTTCAGCCCTCTTCCTCTGTGATCACCCGAGGTCGGGGCCCATTTGTGGCCTCCGCAGCCAGTCCGATGTTTTCAGGCCCTCTTGCCGGGAAGATGGAACTCCGGCGTCGGTTGAACACTCCTCAGCGGCTTGGAATGTCTGGAGCGGCCGCTTCCTCCACGGAGACCGTGGCACCCGAAGTCCTCAAGGCCGTGCTGGTTGGAGCTCCGACTCTGGCGATCTCGGATCCCAGACTCCGCGGTGTTTTAAATCCAGCGCCGCCCGTGGCTGGACGCCCGCAGCCACAGCTCCTCGGATGTTGGAGTCGGCGGTCACAGCACTCCAGAGCTTACCGCACGGCGACCTGGTAAGGCATCGCCCACTCCGTGATGGTGTCCCAGCGCTGTGCCGCCGCCGAAGCTGGGGCTCTGGCCGGTCCCGACAGGTCTAGTCGACTCTTGTGTTTTATTTCAGCATTCTATTTCCAGACCATTCTTTCGGCATTTTCAATCTTATCACAAAGAATCTTAAAAATACATTTTAACTGAGACGAGCTAGGTTTTTTACTTTTGGTTTTCATTTTAGCGGTACAGCGTGGAAATAGGCCCTTCAGCCCGCTGGGTCCATGCCAACCATCGATCCCCCATAATATGCCTTATACATTAGGGGCAATTTACAGAGGCCAATTAACCTACAAACCTGCATGTCTTTGGAAAGACATGTAGGAGAAAACCGGAGTATCTTTGCTGGAATCAATTATAAAAGATGAGATAGCCACACATTTGGATAGCAATAACAGGATCGGTCTGAGTCAGCATGAATTTACGAAGGGGAAATCATGCTTGACTAATCTTCTGGAAATTTTTTGAGGATGTAACTATGAAAATGGATAGGGGAAGCCAGTAGATGTAGTGTGTATCTGGACTTTCAGAAAGCATTTGATAAGGTCCCACATAGGAGATTAGTGGGCAAAATTAGAGCACATGGTATAGGGGGTTGGGTATTGACATGGATAGAAAATTGGTTGGCAGACAGGAAACAAAGAGTAGGGTTTAACGGGTTCCTTTCAGAATGGCAGGCAGTGACTAGTCGGGTACCGCAAGGCTCGGTGCTGGGACCGCAGCTATTTACAATGTACATTAACGATTTAGATGAAAGGATTAAAAGTAACATTAGCAAATTTGCAGATGACACAAAGCTGGGTGGCAGTGTGAACTGTGAGGAGGATGCCATGAGGATGCAGGGTGACGGACAGGTTGGGTGAGTGGCCAGATGCATGGAAAATGCAGTTTAATGTGGATAAATGTGAGGTTATCCACTTTGGTGTCAAGAGCAGGAAGGCAGATTATTATCTGAAAGGTGTCAAATTCAGAAAAGGGGAAGTACAACGAGATCTGGGTGTCTTTGTTCATCGGTCACTGAAAGTAAGCATGCAGGTACAGCAGGCAGTGAAGAAAGCAATTGGCATGTTGGCCTTCATAGCAAGAGGAGCTGAGCAGTTGTACAGGGCCCTAGTGTGACCACACCTGGAGTAGTGTGTGCAATTTTGGTCTCCAAATTTGAGGGACATTCTTGCTGTTGAGGGAGTGCAGCGTAGGTTCACACAGTTAATCCCGGGATGGCGGGACTGTCATATGTTGAAAGAATGGAACGGCTGGGCTTGTATACACCTGAATTTAGAAGGATGAGTGAATCTTATTGAAGCATATTATTAAGGATTTGACACGCTAGAGGCAGGAAACATGTTCCTGATGCTGGGGGAGTCCAGAACCAGGGGCCACAGTTTTATAATAAGGGGTAGGCCATTTAGAAAGGAGATGAGGAAAAACTTTTTCACCCAGAGAATTGTGAATCTGGAGGCCAATTCTCTGGATAGTTTCATGAGAGAGTTAGATAGAACTCTTAAAGATAGCTGAGTCAAGGGATACGGGGAGAAGGCAGTAACGGAGTACTGATTGTGGATGATCAGCCATGATCACAGTGAATGGCAGTGCTGGCTCAAAGGGCCGAATGGCCTACAACTGCACCTATTGTCGATTGTCTAATGTCTATTGTAATCCGGAAAAAACCCATGCGGCCACACAGAGTACGTGCAAACTCCGTACGGTCAGCACCCATAGATAAGATTGAACCTAGGTCTCTGGCCCTGTGAAGCAGCAGCTCGACCATGGTGCTGCTGTGCAACCATGGCTTGTCCAAGCGTATACCAGGGACCTGTAGGTTCTGCTTATGTAAAGAATTGACTCAATCTCACGGAGACCCCAATAAATGTTATAAGTTATGTACACATTCCTTACGTAAACTGCTTTTAGAACTGGGGTTTGGTAGTGAACATTTTAAACACACCAAGACCCCAGCACTTCTATGACACAGCTAATGTGATACTATTTATGTAAGCATTTGTCAATTTTCAATCGGCTCGGTGGCACAGCAGTAGAGCTACGAGATCCAAGTTCAATTCTGACTATGGGTGCTGTCTGTACGGTGTTCGTACTTTGTCCTCGTGACCTGCATGGAGAAGATCTTTCTCCAAGATCTTTGGTTTCACTCCAAAGACATACAGGTTTGTAGGTTAATTGTCTTGGTATAAATGTAAAATTGTCCCTCGTGTGGGTAGGGTAGTGTTAATGTACGGGGATTGCTGGTCGGCACGGATTCGGTGGGATGAAGAGCCCCTTTCCATCTTTAAGCTAAACTAAATATTCACGTGTTTGTAACATTTGGTAGTTCCACAAACTTTCATCAAACTTGGAGAGGCTTTTCGAGCATGTATCACAAGTAGTTCACTATGCTTGGCAAACATCAACAACATCACTCTTTAGTAAATCAATTGTTTTTCTGAAGAAACTGCTGGGTTTAAGCTGACAAAGTACATGTGAAAAGTGTTCCTGAATGGACAGTGGCGCAAGCTGACCTCGCTCTTCAGAGCTGCGACTAGCAGCGATCACAGCGTTTATATGTAAATTAAAGCATAGTTTATGCTTAAGCTATTCTAAGTCTGATAGAAAAGCCTTTGTAATTTGATTTTCTGGAGATCCAATTAAGTTACTGAGGTAACCCATTATTTTTGTGCACTCCAGCTGAAAAAGAAATTGTTACACCCTGTCACAAAATAGTTGGGTGAAAAGAAAAGCCACAATCATTAATATAGCCACTGGTCCATGAAGTGTAATAGGTAACAAACATCACAATAGACACAGTGAAACACTATGTAAATTAGGAAATGTAACGCTCCTGTCACGGCTCATAAATATTCAACCATCTCCTTCCTCTTTTTTTTTAAATGGTAATTTTGGAAAACCTTTTACAGTTTTACATCAGCAAGTACAGGTAGTTTAGATTCGTTTTTTATTGTCACGTGTACTGAGGTACAGTGAAAAGCTTTTTACTGTGTGCTATCCAGTCAGCGGAAAGACTATGCATGATTATGATCAAGCCATCCACAGTGTACAGATAGATACAGGATAAAGGGTATAAAGCGTAGGAAAGAACTGAAGGAGCACCGAAGATAGACACAAAGTGCTGGAGCAACTCAGCAGGACAGGCAGCATCTCTGAATAGAAGGAATGGGTGACGTTTTGGGTCGAGGCCCTTCTTCAGAGCTGATAATCAGGGGAGAGGGATACACAGTGATATGGAAGGGTAAGGTGTGAAAACGAGACGTCAACAGGGTCGAAGTTCAGTGAAAATGTAGAATGGATCATTGTTAGCTATGGGAAGGTGACAACGAAGCGTACAAAGATAACATTTAATCAGGTTATTAGGGTATAAAGGGTATAATGTTTAGATAAAGTCTAGTAGAGTCCAAATAAAATTAGTTTGAAGATCCTCAATGAGGTAAGAAAGACATCTACGTCAGACGCCTGAGGTGCATTCACAATTCTCTGCAATGTCTTGGGCAGAGCAGTTACATAGAAACATAGAAACATAGAAAGATAGAAAATAGGTGCAGGAGGAGGCCGTTCGGCCCTTCGAGCCAACACCGCCATTCATTGCAATCATGGCTGATCGTCCCCAATCAATAACCCGTGGCTGCCTTCTCCCCATATCCCTTGATTCCACTAGCCCCTAGAGCTCTAACCTGCTCTTAAATCCTTCCAATGATTTGGCCTCCACTGCCCTCTGTGGCAGGGAATTCCACAAATTCACAACTCTGGGTGAAAACGTTTTTTGTCACCTCAGTCTTAAATGGCCTCCACTTTATTCTAAGACTGTGGCCCCTGGTTCTGGACTCGCCCAACATTGGGAACATTTTTCCTGCATCTAGCTTGTCCAGTCCTTTTATAATTTTATATGGTCTATAAGATCGCCCTCATCCTTCTAAACTCCTGTGAATACAAGCCTAGTCTTTTCAATCTTTCCTCATACGACAGTCCCGCCACCCCAGGGATCAATCTTGTGAACCTACGCTGCACTGCCTCAATCACAAGGATGTTCTTGCTCAAATTCAGAGACCAAAACTGTACACAATACTCTAGATGTGGTCTTATCAGAGCCCGATACAACTGCAGAAGAACCTCTCTACTCCTATACTGAAATCCTCTTGTTTTGAAGTCCAACATTCCATTAGCTTTCTTCACTGCCTGCTGTACCTGCACGCCAACTTTCAGTGACCGGTGTACAAGGACACCCAGGTCTTGCTGTACCTAACCTAACCTAACCTAACCCTTACCTAACCTAACCCCATTGAGATAATAATCTACCCCCTTGTTTTTGCAACCAAAGTGGATAACCTCACATTTATCTATATTATACTGCATCTGCCACGCATCTGCCCACTCAACCTGTCCAGATCACCCTGCAACTTCCTAACATCCTCTTCACAGCCACCCAGCTTTGTGTCATCCGCAAACTTGCTAGTGTTGCTCCTAATTCCCTCTTCCAAATCATTAATATATATGGTAAACAGTTGCGGCCCCAACACCGAGCCTTGCGGCACTCCACTCGCCACTGCCTGCCATTCTGAAAAGGACCCATTCACTCCTACTCTTTGCTTCCTGTCTGCCAACTAATTTTCTATCCACGTCAACACCCTACCCCCAATACCATGTGCTCTAATTTTAGTCACCAGTCTCCCATGCGGGACCTTATCAAAGGCTTTCTGAAAGTCTAGATACACTACATCCACTGGCTCCCCTTCATTCATTTTACTTGTCACATCCTCAAAAAATTCCAGAAGATTAGTCAAGCATGATTTTCCATTCATAAATCCTGTTGCCGTACCAAGCTGTGATGCATCCAGATAGGATGCTTTCGATAGTGCATCTGTAGAAATTGGTAAGAATCAGTGGAAACGTTGAATTTCCTTCATCTTTTGAGGAAGTCGAGATGTTGGTGTACTTTGTGTAGGAAGGAACTGCCAATGCTGGTTTAAACCAAAGATAGACACAAAAAAGCTGGTGTAACTCAGTGGGGACGGGCAGTCAGTCTGAAGAAGGGTCTCGACTCGAAACGTCATCCATTCCTTCTCTCCAGAGATGCTGCCTGTCCCGCTGAGTTACTTCAGCTTTTTGTGTCTTGATCTGTTGATGTACTTTCATGGACATAGCACCAATGTGTTTGGATCAGGACATATTGTTGGTGATATTTACATCTCGGAGCTTGAAGCTCTTAACTGTCATGGTAACTGATGTTGTATTGCAATGTCATCATCATCAGCGGTCACTCAAAACAAGTATGACTGTCCTCTATATGGAGGATGCCTGTGCGTGACTTTGTTTAACGTGGGGAGACTGGTTAATGTACAGACAACCACCTTGTCCTTGACAGATCTGGGTCAGGATCCAGTGGCATGGAGTCCAAGACGACCGGAGACCCTTTTCTGCTGCAGCCTTCATCCACCTTCCCAGCCGTTGTGAAGCGCCACTAAGGTCAGCCATCGTCCTCTGCCTGTTCCACCATTGAGGTCTTGGTTGGATTGCTCTTTTTCAGAGTCCTCCCCCTCGACTATACTGCCATGTGTGACCCTACCAGGAGCACAGCTCCAGACGCCATCGCTCTCAAGATCTCTGGACCACACAAGTTTCTCCATCACGACCAGGTGACAATCCACGGAGAAGATCCACGCAATCCACACAACATATCACGCATGTCATTAAGTCAGAGAGGACACAAAAGTAACAATAAAAGTCAGGTGGCACATATTAGGAGGGCATAACACAAATGGTGAAATAAAAGAGCATGTTTCTATTCAGTGGCGTTATATGTACATTTATTATAACGGATCGAGGCAAAGATCTGACATTGGCGACTAGGATGAACTAGGAATCGTGTCGTTGAACTTTTGAGGCAGATGTGGCATTTAGTGGAGTTGAAGCAGCTGGGATTAGACGTTTGAATCCATGGACCCGCGTGGGGAAGTGAGTGTGGTGTGTGTACGTTGGCAGACATGGTCAGGGGAATTTCCTGCCCATGCGGACAACCTGGGGGTGTTTGTCGATGGGGCAATGCCAGTGCAATGCCAGTGCAGCTCACACAATGGAGAGCATTGCTATTGTACAGTGCTGGAGCTTCAGTTCGGGAGATTTTCAAAGCACATCGATGGTGCAGCAGCAGAGTTGCTGCCTTACAGCGAATGCAGCGCTGGAGACATGCGTTCGATCCCGACCACGGGTGCTATCTACAGAGTTTGTACGTTCTCCCTGTGGCCTGTGTGGGTTTTCTCCAAAACCTTTGGTTTCCTCCTATTCTCCAAAGACGTACAGGTTTGTAGATTAAATGGCTTAGTAAATGTAAAAATTGTCCTTAGCGGGTGTAGGATAGTGTTACTGTGCGGGCACCGCTGGTCGGCGCGGACCTGGTGGGCCGAAGGGCCTGTATCCACGCTGTATATCCAAACTAGAAGGGGCAAAATGGATTAAGTGATGGTAGTTGCTGCTTTGAAGAAGCATTATGTGGTTCAAACAATTGCAACATTTCAACGAAATGTATTTCGCCAGACGACACAGATTCCTTCATGATCTGCTCATAATTTCAACCCTTTTTGAAAATTATATACATCAATATATTATATTCATCCAGTCTCTTGCCCAGAGTAGGTGAATTGAGGACCAGAGGACATAGGTTTAAGGTGAAGGGGAAAAGATTTAATAGGAATCTGAGGGGTAACTTTTTCACACCAAGGGTGGTGGGTGTATGGAACAAGCTGCCAGAGGAGATAGTTGAGGCTGAGACTATCCCAACATTTAAGAAACAGTTAGACGGGTACATGGATAGGACAGATTTGGGGGGATATGGACCAAATGTGGGCAGGTGGGACTAGTGTAGCTGGGACATGTTGGCCAGTGTGGATAAGTTGGGCTGAAGGGCCTGTTTCCATACTATACCACTCTATGACTAATTATTTAGGTTGCTGCAAGTCCTTCAAAACAGAATATTATGATAGTGGTGGCATATTATGATAGTCTTGATGATATATTAAAATTATTTGGCAGTAAAATGTTATACTAGATATAATGGCATGAGTGCTAGTTATGGCTTGAGAATGCACAGCATTGTCAAAGGCTGTCAGAAATTGGGAGATTAGGTGGAAAAATAAATTAAATGTGGTGAAATCTGGAGCACCCAAAGTAACACATTTTGGGAGTATGAATGATGTAGAAGGAAAAATATGTGTTAGAATGAAAAAATCAGGGGAAATCGTGTGAAGGTAAACAGGTTATTAAAGTGATGGTAAAGAAGAAAGGTCTGATGAAATATTTGATTTGGGCTTGATTTTCTTAGTTGATCACTTATCCCGGAGTTATAACACAAGTACTTTGTGTTTTAATTGTAATTTCAACACAGTATTGCACTTGAGAGTGTATATAAAAGTAATAGAAATCATGTACATTCATCTGGAAGTTGTAACTGTACTGTAATGAGGTTTGAAGAAAGCTTTCTCACAGGGATAAATAATGTAGAACGATAACATGATTAAGATGTTCGATCTTTTAGATTCTTTATTTAGATTTAGATTTAGATTTAGATCTTTCAATCAAGCTGCTGAGAGTGTTTTTCCATTCCGACGCCGGAGTTCCATCATCCCGGCGAGAGGGCCTGAAACATCGGGCCGCCGTTGCGGCGACTGCGGAGGCCTCAATAGGCCCCGACCACGGGTGAACAAGAGGAAGAGGACTGAACTCTGTTGCCTTCCCTCACAGTGGGAAACGTTGATTCCCCTGTGGGGGGATGTTTTATGGTAAATTCCATAATGTTGTGTTTATTTTTATTTGTGTGGCTGCATGGTAACTCAAATTTCACTGCACCAATTGGTGTGTGTGACAATAAATGTAACTTGAACTTGAACTTGAACTTTTAGCGGGCCGCAGTAAGTGAGGTACGGTACATAGTATTACGTGTTCAGATGTTGAGATTGTTTCACTGGTCAGGAAGGTGATAACACAAGGGTATAAATTTATGGTAACCACAGAAACAATGAGAAAATTAAAATCATTGTTGCTAAGTATAAAAGACTAGGAAATGTTCTGATGCACATTGAAGCGTAGTCTGTAAATTATCTTAAAAGGATAGTAATGACTATAAAGTAGAACATTAAAGGCTATGAGCATAAAACAGGAGATGGAAGTTAATCCTTGATGCAAAACATTTATACAGAGTCCAGGAAATTGGAATTTTTTTAAATACCTCCAAACCACCAGCAGCTCTCAACATGCATTTAAACGTTAACCTTGCAATTAATCAGAAATGTAAATCAGGTTCTTTTATAAAAGCACAATATATTTATGGGTCAGGGAAGCCATTCAGTAAAGCCTTTAAATCTTTGATTTCTATTGTTTCTGAAATCAATGCAAAACTTCCACTATTCTTCCTATAACTTCAAGATTATTTATTGAGCACCACCTGCAAAGGTTAAGATTTTACTATCTTTCTTCATAACTCAGAACTTTGACATTAACATTCAACCATGTCTGCTTCCGTGAGTGTCTCCAATGCCTGAATGTTTCCCTTGTCTCTGCCTGGTCAGAACTGAAAAAAAATGTACAGCCTGATTATATCACGCAGTGGCTGCGTTTCTGGAGCATTACATCGCTCAGGGCAACCATGCTTATTCATCTCAATGCGTTAGGATTGAATTTGTAGATCAACAACCCAACAACAACACATTTCCCTCTCTGGCAATAATAAGGGAGTAAATATGTTCCCTACATTTGAGCCAATTAAGAGCGTTGGTCCATTAAGAGCGGCACGGTGGCGCAGCGGTAGAGTTGCTGCCTTACAACGCCAGTATCCCCGGGTTTGATCCTGACCACGGGCACTGTCCGTACAGAGTTTGCACGTTCTCCCCGTGACCGCGTGGGTTTTCTCTAAGATCAGCGGTTTTCTCCCACATTCCAAAGACGTACACGTTTGTAGGTTAAATGACTCGGCATAAGTGTAAATTGTCCCTAGTGTGTGTAGGATAGTGTTAATGTACAGTGATCGCAGGTCAGTGCGGACTCAGTGGGCCGAAGGACCTGTTTCCGCGCGGCATCTCTAAACTAAACTAAATCAGTTATTAAAGATGGGATAGCAGCACATTTGGAAAGTAGTGAAATCATTGGACAAAGTCAGCATGGATTTATGAAAGGTAAATCATGTCTGACGAATCTTATAGAATTTTTCGAGGATGTAACTAGTAGAGTGGATAAGGGAGAACCAGTGGATGTGTTATATCTGGACTTCCAGAAGGCTTTCGACAAGGTCCCACATAAGAGATCAGTATACAAACTTAAAGCACACGGTATTGGGGGTTCAGTATTGATGTGGATAGAGAACTGGCTGGCAGACAGGAAGCAAAGAGTAGGAGTAAACGGGTCCTTTTCACAATGACAGGCAGTGACTAGTGGGGTACCGCAAGGCTCAGTGCTGGGACACCAGCTATTTACAATATATATTAATGATTTGGATGAGGGAATTGAATGCAACATCTCCAAGTTTGCGGATGAGACGAAGCTGGGGGACAGTGTTAGCTGTGAGGAGGATGCTAGGAGGCTGCAAGGTAACTTGGATAGGCTGGGTGAGTGGGCAAATGCATGGCAGATGCAGTATAATGTGGATAAATGTGAGGTTATCCACTTTGGTGGCAAAAACAGGAAAGTAGACTATTATCTGAATGGTGGCCGATTAGGAAAGGGGGAGATGCAACGAGACCTGGGTATCATGGTACACCAGTCATTAAAAGTAGGCATGCAGGTGCAGCAGGCAGTGAAGAAGGCAAATGGTATGTTAGCATTCGTAGCAAAAGGATTTGAGTATAGGAGCAGGGAGGTTCTACTGCAGTTGTACAGGGTCTTGGTGAGACCACACCTGGAGTATTGCGTACGGTTTTAGTCTCCTAATCTGAGGAAAGACATTCTTGCCATAGAGGGAGTACAGAGAAGGTTCACCAGACCGATTCCTGGGATGTCAGGACTTTCATATGAAGAAAGACTGGATAGACTCGGTTTGTACTCGCTAGAATTTAGAAGATTGAGGGGGGATCTTATAGAAACGTACAAAATTCTTAAGGGGTTGGACAGGCTAGATGCAGGAAGATTGTTCCCGATGTTGGGGAAGTCCAGAACAAGGGGTCACAGATTAAGGATAAGCGGGAAATCTTTTAGGACCGAGATGAGGAAAATATTTTTCACACAGAGAGTGGTAAATCTCTGGAATTCTCTGCCACAGAAGGTAGTTGAGGCCAGTTCATTGGCTATATTTAAGAGGGAGTTAGATGTGGCCCTTGTGGCTAAAGGGATCAGGGGGTATGGGGAGAAGGCAGGTACAGGATACTGAGTTGGATGATCAGCCATGATCATATTGAATGGCGATGCAGGCTCGAAGGGCCGAATGGCCTACTCCGGCACCTATTTTCTATGTTTCTATGTTTCTATGTTTCTAAACTATAGCCAAACAGATCAATGAAGTCACTAAAATTGGATGCTCTCTTTCCATAGTCATGGCATAGATTAGTAAGGCAGGAAGGTTCTGTTGGAATTGTAGGCAGTACTAGTCAGCTTTCAGTTTGAGTATTGCATTTGGCTGCACAGCAAAGAGTGCGGACACATTTACAATTGTGTTGTCAGGAGTGGAAAACTAGCAATTTGAAAAGATCGGAAAAGTTAGGTTGGGAAAAACTAGTCTGAGAAGACTTAATCCACGTATATAAAAACTATGAGACCTAGTTACAGTGAATCGGACAGGCTTGTTTCCTTTAACAGTTGGTTAATAAACAGTGACACTTGAATTAGAGTCAGATTCCGAAAGATTAGCGGGGAGATGACAAAAGTGTTTTGACTGCCAAGGTGAAAGTGGTCTGGATCTCACTGCCTGAAAGATTGGTAGGAGAAAATACACTCATCACATTTACATTATACTTGAATTGAGTTGAATTCAATACTTTATTGTCACTCCTTGCGACACCGCGCCTGGGCTCCTCGGGCCCGGGAGGTACCGGAGATGAAGGAAGACTGCGGGCCGGAAGGCTACGGAAACAAAAATACGCCTGCGGGTCAGATGATTTCGGGTTACTGACCGCATTCGGCCCGGGGGCCTTAGGATGCCGACCTCTGCTGTAAATTGAGGGGAAACCTAACGGACGTCTATAAAATTATGAGATATGATAGACATTTGGTACTTTCACACAGGATGGAAATATCAAATATTTTAGAGCGCATAGATTTAAAGTGAGAGGGGTAAAGTTTAAAGATGTGCCTGGCATGATTTTTGCACAATGAGTGTCTGGAACATGCTGTCAGGGTGATTGTGCAGGAAGACACAATCATGGCTTTTAAGAGGCTTTTGGATAGTCATATGGATATGCAGGGATTGGTAGGATATGGGATTAAATATACCACAGGTCTGGCCTCGACCCAAAATATCACCCATTTCTCTCCAGAGATGCTGCCTGTCCCGCTGAGTTACTCCAGCATTTTGTGTCTATCTTTGGATTAAATACAGGCAGATAAGGATTTGTTTTGGCATCACATTTGGCCCATTGTGGACCACGGGGGCTGCTCCTGTTCTACACATTTTTATGTTCTATGTTCTGTTACCAAAATACTATCACTACATCTCCAGTCCCATCAGGAGCTCACACACCCTGGGACCCTGCGACACAACCATCCTAGATGTACCTGAAAGTACAGATTTTCCCCACATGGATTTTGGAAAATCAAACCAAGAGGCTGGGCACCTCCTCTCTCCTGACAAGCAGAAACTGAAGCAAGAGGATCTGGTACAGAAGTCATCCAGTGGCGGTCTGAGAAAAGAGATGAGCTCCTCCAGAACATCTTTCTGGTGGATAGAACATCAATGAGAATGCCGCTGACGTCACAGACTTTATCAGTATGTATGCAGAGGACCAAAGAAGTTACAGAATAATGAAAGACATCGATGGAGTGGATGTGGAGAGGATGTTTCCACTGGTGGGAGAGTCTAGGACCAGAGGTCATAGCCTCAGAATTAAAGGGTGCTCTTTTAGAAAGGAGGTGAGGAGGAATTTCTTTGGTCAGAGGGTAGTTAACCTGTGGAAGTCATTGGCACAGAAGGCTGGATGTTTTTAAGGCAAAGATAGACAAATTCTTGATTAGAACGGGTGCCAAGGGTTATGGGGAGAAGGCAGGAAAATGGGATTAGGAGGCAGAGATCGGCCATAGTTGAATGGCGGAGTAGACTCGATGGGCCGAATGGCCTAATGCTCCTCCTATAACGTGAACTTGTGAATATTAGGGAACATTACATCTCCCACTAATACTGCCCTATTATTCTTTGTACATCTGAGTACTTTGCCTCTTGCCCTTCAGCACTGGAATCAGTTGTTCTTTACACAGTTTGTCTGGACCCTTCATTACGGAGTGGGCTCTGATCTAAGATCTTTTTAGTTGCTTCGGCTCCAATCCCACCATATTAGTTTGGCTGCTTAATTATCTTATATTTTACTGCCTCACTTTGCTAGATTAACATAAAATGCTGGAATCAGTTCACAACTAAACAAGCCAAAAAATGCCTGGGCATTTCAATACTAATGTGATGTACAGGTTCTTGCATTAGATAGATTGCACGTATCAACTGTAATGGCATTATTGTCATGTCAGCAACTCAAACGCACAAAATGCATTGAGATGCTTGATAAGGACTTGCTGAACCTTTGAGCTTATATGGTCACTACTCACCACCGGGATGCCAAATGAACATTACAACATTTCAATGAAACTGCAGTGAACTGTGTCTAATAGAGCGATGATCTCAGTTTGGACTAGTCAATAAATACTGCACCACTCGAAAGTAATTTGGCATAAACTTCTGTTGCATGGCTAACTCAGTCAGAAATAAACGGTTAATCCTGGGAAGTGAGTTTTAATTCTGCACCCTTAGATGATGTGATCATGTTTTCTACACTCAGCTCCTGATCAAAACTGAAAGACAATCTTGGCAGCCGCTCGATGGATTTGTGAATTAATTTCATCCACAAACAGGAAGACATTAGTTCATGTCATGCAAAGGTTTTAATCCTGCATAATCCTTATTATGGCTAAAACGACATTTGTTCACTGTGAAAGAATTGAAGAGTTTCCAAATGCTGGAGTTGCCTGCTTCATGAATGGGATCAGTGACCAGACAGGGTAGATAAAGAATGAAGAAATCAATCAACTCGGTTCAATTTACTTCCGGTTTTACTCAATGGAACAAACATGATGTTCACTAAATCACAGGTTGCTTCACCCATCATTCTTTGTTACTTCAGTGTCAGGTAAACATAACCTTCACTGGAATCAATTGATGTATCCACCTTTGGTTTAGCAATGAGTAATAAGATAGATGTAGTTAACAGCCTAAAGGTATGTAAACAGCCATCTGTTATTGATTACAATATGATCAAGTTTAATGTGATGCTTGAAAGGGAGTACAAAAGTAGAAGGGCAACACTCATATAGATACGATTAACTAGGAGATTTAACAAAAATAACTAGACTAAGTGGGACCCGTTGGGACCCAGTCACACGGTCCCCTAACGCAACCCACTACCCAACGCAATATTCCACCACTCACGCATAGCCCCTAACTGCGCAGGCGAGGCTCATGTGGGGGGTGTGTGGGCCGGGGTGGGGGGGTGTCGGAGGAGGTTGTGTGTAGGTGGGGGGGGGGGTGGGGGGGGGGGGGGATGGGGGGGGGGGGGTTGTGGGGGGGAGGGTGGTGGTGGGGGGTGTGAGGGGGGGGGGTGGGGGGGGGGGGTGTGTGGGGGGGGGGGATGTGGGGGGGGGGGGATGTGGGGAGGGAGTGTGTGGGCAGGGGGATATGTGGGGAGGGGGGTGTGGGGTGTGGGGGGGGGGGGTGTGGGGGTGGGGGGGGGGGGGGGGTGTGGGTGTGGGTGGGGGAGAGGGGGTGTGTGTGGGGGGGGGGGGGGGTGTTGGGGGGGTGGGGGGGGGGGGGGTTGGGGGGGGGGGAGTGTGTGGGCGTGGGGGGGATTGTGGGGGAGGGGAGTGTGTGGGCAGGGGGGTTATGTGGGGAAGAGGTGTGTGGGAAGGGGGGGCATTGTGAGGGAATGGGGTGTGTGGGCGGGGGGATTATGGGGGGAGTCACGGGGAGAGGGGGGGTATCACGGGGGAGGGGGGCAGGAGCACAGCGAGGGGGACTCACAGTGGTCACTGGTCGTTCTACTGCTGGGATCAGAGTCTCCGCTTTCCGTTTGGCGACATCGGCGACATCTCCGCGCCGGGCCAGGCTGGGCTGGGCTGCTTCCGGTCCCTCCGAAAATTGTGTCCGGTTGGAGACCTCTGCCGGCCATCCAGAGCGTCCCTCAGCTCCAGTAAAGACACGATGCCGCAGGAAGGGGCGGACCATCCCGGGAGTGAAAAGAGAAAAGACCAATCCAAGCGGCGCTGACTGGCAGGAGAGGAGATCGATCTACACACACACACGGTTTTTAAGATTTAAAACCTCGCTAACTTTTACAATATGCCACCAGTCGGAACGAAACTTGTTGCACTCGCAGCACATGAGTGAGCTGGCGAAAAATTGTTGCGCTATCGCGTACCGTTTTTGCATAAATAGAAAAACCGTGCAAACCGGCAGAGCACAGGGTCAGAGATAGATAGATAGATAGATAGATAGATAGATAGATAGATAGATAGATAGATAGATAGATAGATAGATAGATAGATAGATAGATAGATAGATAGATAGATAGATAGATAGATAGATAGATAGATAGATAGATAGACAGATAAATAGAAAGGGCCTTTGGAATATTGATAACTATGATATTGCAATTGAATTGAATTGAATTGAATTCCTTTATTGTCATTCAGACCTTTCGGTCTGACTGAAATTGTGTTGCCTGCAGTCATACATATAATAATAAATAACAAAACATACATATAAACACAAATTAACATCCACCACAGTGAGTTCACCAGGCACCTCCTCACTGTGATGGAGGCAAAAGTCTTAAAGTCTCTGTCTCTTCCCTCCTTGTTCTCCCTCTGTGCTGAGGCGATCCAGGCTTCCGTTGTTGTGACCCCGCCGGATGATGGTGAGTAAGTCCCGCGGCTCAACCGAGCTCTGCGAACGGGCCGGTTCGAGCTCCGTGGACCGGGGTGGTCGAAGCTGCCGAAGCTGCCACCCTCCAGTCCAGCGGACGCAGCTGTAGTTGCGGGAGCTCCGGAAAAACAGGTCACCAGCCTGTGGCCTGCGAGCTCCCGACGATGTCGTCCACTGGCCCACGGCCGAGCCCTGAATTCAGGTCGCCGCCGCCGGAATGGCAGAACGCCGGAACGCCGCCTCAGCCCCGAAGCCGGGCCACCGCCACCGGAACGCCGGAACGCCGCCTCAGCCCCGAAGCCGGGCCGCCGCCACCGGAACGCCGGAACGCCGCCTCAGCCTCGAAGCCGGGCCACCACCACCGGAACGCCGGAACGCCGCCTCAGCCTCGAAGCCCCGAAGCCGGGCCACCGCCACTGGAATGCCGGAACGCCGCCTCAGCTCCAAATTCGGCCAGCCTCACGTTGGTAAGTCCTGGCTGGCTCTGCCTCCGGAGCCTCGCGGTCGGTCGCGGTTGGAGGCTGCCAGCTCCGCTATTAGGCCTCAGCGCAGACGGAGGCAGAGAAGGGGGATACGACAAGAAAAGTCGCATTCCCCCGACAAAAAAACATGTTTCACCCCCCCAATTAGAGATAGCGAGAGAGATACAGCATGAAAACAGGCCCTCCAGCCCACCAAGACCATGCCGACCCGCACACTTGTTCCATGTTAGCCCACTTTCCGGCTAATTCTTGTCGTAATTCATTGTTCAATCATATTTAACAAAATAAAGTTTTAAGAAAACGCTGGAAGAGCTCAGCAAGTCAGGTCGCATCTGTGGAAAGGGAAGCAGAGTTAATGTTTCAAGAACGGGGAAGGTCCTTCACAACATTTCCATTTTTAATGAAGGATCTTTGACCACATAGATATGAATAATTTGTCACAGCAAAACACTTTCCACTTAATATATTATTTTGTATTGGCAATCCAAGGATGTCTGTATTATTAGACATGAATCATTGAATCTGTCACCAATCTGTCAACAAAGAGCTTTTAAAATATCTTTAACTTAAATTGCCTTTAATCTACAAATATCATTTAACATACAGTAGCAATTGGTTATTACCTTTCTGCTCACGACCCAGCTAGCTACCGACCCATCTCTCTCCTGTGCACATCCTACAAGCTGTTTGAGCGCCTCCTGTTTGCCAGGATTTCTCCATTGGTAGAACCTGTCTGCCCAGAGAGCAAGCTGGCTTTAGACCTGGTGGAAGCTGTGCAGATCAAGTCCTTGCCCTCACTACCAATATAGAGGTTGGCTTCCAACGTGCCCTGAAAACTGGTGTTGCTCTCATCGATCTGTCATCAGCTTATGACACCGTGTGGAGACATAGTCTGTTGCTGGAAGCTTCCAGAATCTTGAAGTGCCAAACCACCATACGTGCCCTCTCATCCATCCTCAGCAAACGTAGATTTAGGGTCTCGCCTGGGAACCAGACCAGCTCTGTCAGGACCTGAATGATGGTCAACCCCAGGACTCTGTCCTAGCTCCCCTACTCTTCAACATTTATGTGAGTGACATGCCAACTACCTCATCCAGGAAGTTTGCATATGCAGATGCCCTTGCCCTTGCCTACCAGGGAGCTGCCCTTGAGGATATCAGCAGAGTGCTAACCCAATACTTGAAGGGGATGGAGGAGTACTTCACCTTCTGGCGACTTTGCCCTAACCCATCTAAGACAAATGTCACTGCCTTTTTCACCTAAGCAATCGGCTCGCCAATGCAAAGCTCCGAGTGTCCTTCTGTGGTGTGCCGGTGAAGATTGAAGAATTTCCCAAGTACCTTGGAGTCACCCTGGATCGCACCCTCACCTATCGTGAACACCTGAAGAGGTTGGCTGATAAAATGAAAGCAAGGGTCAACATCATCAGGAAACATGCAGGCCTAGTCTACTCAGCAGCCAAGTTTTGTTCAACAGCTTGGGCTAATAGCTGCCACACCAAACGAGTTGACACTGTCCTTAACTCTGCAGTGCGGGACATCACAGGGACGCTTAAGTCAACACCTTAGCCGTGGCTCACTGTCCTCTCTCATATCGCCCCTCCCAGCGTACACAGAAGGGAGAGGATGTTGAAAGATTGGTGCACCATCAAGGCTAACCCTGACCTTCCCATCCATGCTGACTTGAACAATCTGCCCAACATGCGCCTGAAGTCCTGCAAACCCTAGACTGAGTGGCGCAGAGACTGGAAAGATACCAACACCAACAACGGAGATGCCATCACAGGCCCCACAGTGAAACTACCAGGATTTGACCTCCATCGCAAGCAATGGCTAACCCTGAACAGAATCTGCACACTCCATGCAAGAACTGCCCATCACCTGCATCAGTGGGGGATGACAGACAGCCCTCTACCCCCATAATCCACCCCTGCCCCCCACCCACACAACCCCCTCCCCCCACAAGCCCCCCCACCGACAAAACCCCCCATCCCAGACAACCACCCCCCCATAACCCCCCCACCCTCAAACACCACTCCCCCCACAACCCACCCCCCACCCCCAAACCCATTCCCACACACAACCCCCCCACAACCCCGCCCCCAAACCCCTTCACAGACTACCCCCCCACACCCCCCCTGCCCCCACCACAACCCCCCGCCCATACAGCCCTCACCCCCCCAAAAAAACCCTGCCCACACACCCACCCCGCCCACACACTCCCCCATCCCTCCCACACACACCTCACCCACAAACCCCCCTGACAACATACACCCCTCCCCTACTGCCCCTCCCCCTCCCCCTCCCACATCCCTCCTCCCCCCTTCCAAGCCCCTCCCACTCACAGTCCTCCCATCCACACACACCCCTCCCCTCCCATCCCACACCCCCCTCTCCCACATCCCCCCACCCCCAACATAACCCCCTCCCCCACACCACCCCTCCCCCCTTCCTACATGCCCGCTCACACACACCCCCCCGCCACACACCTCCCTTCCATCCCCCCCTCCTCTCTTCCCCTCCCACACATGAAGAGGAGAGGGAGGGAGTGCTGGGGGATAAGGGGAAATGAGCCGCGCCTGCGCAGTTAGGGGCTATGGGTGAGTGGTGGAATATTGCATTGGGGAAATGGGTTGCGTTGGGGGGACCAGGCCTCCCGTGTGACTGGGACACAACGGGTCCCACTTAATCTAGTTTGGCTAATAAAATTTATTCAATTCAATTCAAAGAAGGATCTCGACCCAAAACGTCACCTGTTTCATTTCTCCAGAGATGCCGTCTGACCCGCTGAGTTACTCCAGCTTTTTGTGTCTATCTTCGGATTAAACCAGCATCTGCAGTTCCTTCGTACATAATTAGTTCAGCAGTCTGATAGCAGTGAGGAAGAAGATGTTCTTAAGTCTGGAAATCCGAGATGTCAAGCTCCTCTTTCCTTCCCTGAAGGTAGACGAGAGAAAATGAAGTTGGCGGGCATTCGGAGAATAGTTCCAGACTTCCTGATGCAACGCACTGCGAAGTTGGGATGGAAGGAAGGAAGGAAGTGATGAACGTGTGCTCGATTGGGCTGTGTTCATTACTCTTTGGTTCAGGTAGTCAAGAGCAGTGCAGCTACCGAGCAGAGGGGTATCGCTTCAGTATACGTTCTACCGCACATCTTTAGAAGTTTGAGAGGATCTTCATGGACATGCCAAATCTTCTCAAACGACAAGGAAGGTAAATTTATTGATGTGCTTTCTTAATCACCACATCAGTGTGAAGTGACCACGAGGCCAGGAATAGAGGGTCTATGATATAGGGAGAGGGAGTAGGCTGGGTCTCTATTTCATGGAACGCAGAAGGATGAGGGGTGATCTTATAGAGGTGTATAAAATCATGAGAGGAATAGATCAGGTAGATGCACAGAGTCTCTTGCCCAGAGTAGGGGGGTCGAGGACTAGAGGACATAGGTTTAAGGTGAAGGGGAAAAGATTCAATAGGAAGCTGAGGGATAACGTTTTCACACAAAGGGTGGTGGGTGTATGGAACAAGCTCCATGGAGATCAGATAGGCCCAGGTGGACTGAGCGAATATTCTCTCTCCACAGACAATTCCTGCAAAGCTGGGCATTTTCAGCATTCTTCTTTTGGTTTCAGAAGGATTGTGAAATACTTTTGCAACTTTTACATGTCCCTTTGTTTGCATTCTCTCTCTCTCTAACTGGCTTCATTTACCCATCAAACGGAGTACTTCATCAAGAGCTTATCGCCACAGCAACCCTGGCCTCACACTATAAGGGATACTCCCTTAGTCCCTTCCATCACTCCCCACCTTCTCTGCAAATTGACACACATTTCCCCAGCTACATTGGAGAACCTTCAACCTGAAACATTAACTGCTTTAATTTCCACAGATGTTACCTGACCTGCTGAGTGCATCCAACATTTCCAATTTAGAAATGTCCTGCTCTATACTTTCACTTCATCCTTTGATGCTGTTTGTGCTCAAAGAACGACTTTTTTCCATCCGGGATTTAAGATCACAAAATTTCAACTGCTCTTGGATCCCAACACTTCTTGAATTGATGCTAAACTTTTATTCTTCCACCTTCCCCTCTCTATCCATTTTCTTTCACTCCAGTCTCTGGGCATTTACCCATCATCAGAAACACTAAACCTTCTGCATTCTTTCTTGTAGCTTTTTAACCCTCTCTGGACATAATCACTGCTAACTGCCAACATGACAATTTCTATCTCAATTTTTACCGTTGTCCACTCTCAATGTCATTGATTACAGGACTCAGCTCAGTATAAACCAACTGTTCCTTGCCTTCCTCTGGAACAGTGGTTCTTAACCTTTCTGGCATACGTACACACACACACGAACAAAATAATATTGTATGTGGTATGTACCTTTGTTATGTTCCTAAAAATGGGCTCAACAAATGGCTATTTATGACCTCTTCATGTCCCCTGGTAAAGCCCCAAAAGACCCCCCCATGGGGGTCCCAACCCCAGGTTAAGAACCACTGCTCCGGAACATGACACCATCACTGATGATGGATCTTCAACCAGAAATGTTAAATTCTCTTTGCTCAAATGCTGCCAAACCTGCTGTGTTTTTCCAGCATTTTTTTGTTATTTTCACCAACACAGAATGCCTGGCCATTGTTTTCCAGACAGTCTAGTTTAGTTTAGAGATATGGTGCGGAAACAGGCCCTTTGGTCCACCGAGTCTGTGCCGACCAACAATCCCCATATATAAGCACCACCCTACACATAGTAGGGAAAATGTATCAAAGCCAATTAACCTACAAATGTGTATGTATTTGGAGGATGGGAGGAAACCGGAGCACCCTGAGGAAACCCATGCTGTCACAGGGAGAACGTACAAACTCCGTACAGAGAGCACTCATAGTCAGGATGGAACCCAGGCCTCTGATGCTGTAAGATAGCAATTCTACCCTTGTGCCACCTTTTGCCCTTCAGTCACTACACAACCTTCAGTCTCATTGTCTTCCATCAACCCCCCCCCCCCCCCCCCACTCTATTTTCAGTCTGAAGAAGTGCTGTGACCCAAAACGGCACCCATCTTTTTTTTCCAGATTTGCTGCCTGACCCGCTGGGTTATTTGAGTACTTTGTGTCCATCCCCTAAATTACATATTATTTCAGCCTATCCTTGTCCACAGAACTTATTTCTTCCTACCTTGTCATTATTTTTTCTCACTTCAGAATCATGGAGTGACATGGAAACAGGCCCTTCAGCCCAACTCATCCATGCTGACCAAATAGCCCCATCTAAGCTAGTGCCATTTGTCAAGGGTTGGCCCATATCCCTCCAAACCTTTCTTATCCATGAAATGTATCTGCTTCAACTACTTCCTCTGGCAGCTCATTCCATGTACAGTATCCACCACTCTCCGTGTAAAAAAGTTACTCCTCAGGTTCCTATTAAATCTTTTCCCTCTCACCTTAAACCTATGCGTCTGGTTCTTGATTCAGCTACCATAGAAAAAAGGGTGTGTGCGTCCACATTATCTATTCACCTTATGATTTTGAATGCGCTTCAACCTACACGCCAAGGAATAAACTCTGAGCCTTCCCAATCTCTCCCTATTGCTCTGGTCCTCGAGTCCTGGTAACATCACTGCCACAGAGGCAGCAGTAGGGTTGCTGCCTCACAGCGCCAGAGTCCTGGGTTCGATCCTGACAAAGGGTGCTGTCTTTGTGGAGTTTGAACGTTCTCCCGCTGACTGCATGGGTTTTCTCTGGGTGCTCCAGTTTCCTCTCACACCCAAAGCCGGACAGCTTTGTAGGTTAATTGGCTTCTGTAAATTGCCCCCAGTGTGTAGGATAGGCTAGCGTAGAACTGGTGCACAACTCTAACTCTAACTCTAAACTCTAAATCACCTCTGCATTCTTTCCAGCATAACGGCATCTTTCCTATAGGAGGGTGACCGGAACTGAACACTGTGCTCCAAGCTTGGCCTCACCAGCCTCTTATACAACTGTAATATATTGTACCAACTTCTCTATTCATTATTCATTTCCCTGACTGATGAAGGCCAACATGCCATAAGCCTTCTTCATCACCCTATCTACTTGCGACACCAGTGAACAATATACTTTTAAATCCCTCTGCTCAACAAATCTCCCCAAGGTTACAGCATTCTGTGCGAAGTCTGACTTCCCAAAAAGTAATACGTCACATTTACCTGAATGAAACTCCATTCGCCATTCGTCCAACCACTTGCCCGGCTGATCAAGATCCTGCTGTAATCCCACTAAATGTTGTCCCCTTTTTCCTTTATCTGTACACTGTGGACGGCTTGATTGTAATCATGTATAGTCTTTTATTTGACTGGATAGCTTACACACAAAAGCTTTTCACTGTACCTCAGTGCACTCTGGCCCCCTCTTTCAAATTTATTTCTGAGTCATTGATGGCTCCTTCCTGCTGTTGTACTGAACTCAAATGTGGCACCATGCTGTCATTTGTGCACAATTCTTTTCTTAAGCCCCTGTCCCACTTAGGCGATTTTTTCCGCCGAATACAGGCAACTAGGCTGTTTTCACCTGGTTGCGAGGTTGACGCCTGTATGGTCGTGAGTTGTCTCCTCAAATCGCCTGAAGAGTCGTAACGTTTTTCTGGTCGCTGCTGGATTTTGAAATGTTTGAAACTTTTCGTCGACTGTGGGCTTAGCGTAACTTGTCTTCTCTTGTCGTAGGTGCTGTGGTTGGTTGTCGCCAGGAAGACATTAGTTGTCATCGGATGCTGACCGGTCAATTCCATTGGCGTCTACCTACGTCAACCGGCAACAGGTACCGGCGACTGAATTGTCTTCAGTTGTCGCCAACAGGGTGGTTGCTTGTCGTAGTTTGTCGCGGGTGGACGTAGGTTGACTTCGGATGTCGTAGGCTGTCGCCTGTGTGGTTGTAGGTTGTCGTAGGTGTGGTCGTAGGTGGACGTCTTAGTTGTGACGATTGGGTCACCGGTTTTCGGTAGCTTGCCGTAGCTTGACATCGACTAGGTGGTAGGTTGTCGTAGACATTGTCGTAGGGGGGGTCCAGTCGCCGCTTTTGCGGCAACGTGCTACGACAGTGACAGTCGCCGGCAGTCGCCGAAAAAATCGCCTATGTGGGACAGGCCCTTTAGTCTTCCCTTCCCTTTCTTCACTTCTCTCCCTTCCTCTCAAGGTTTAGTTTAGTTTAGTTTAGTTTAGAGATATAGCATGGAAACAGTCCCTTCGGCCCACCGAGTCCGCACCGACCTGAAACATTCCCCCACACACACTTGCATTTATACCAAGCCAATTCACCTACAATTCACCTGTACGTCTTTGGAGTGTGGGAGGAAACCAGAGATCCTGGAGAAAACACACGTAGGTCGCGGGGAGAACGTACAAACTCCATACAGACAGCACCCTTAATCAGGATCGAATCCGGGTCTCTGGCACTGTCAGGCAGAAACGTTAATTTTGCGCCACCGTGCCACCCTTAGTTTGGAGACCATATCATTGAAAGCTCAAAGAGACTCATAACTTCCTTGACTCCATCTCTTCCCACATTCCTACTAATATGAACACTCTATTCTCCCAGATTCTCTGACTCCATTGTATCCATCCTGATTATGATATCTTCCACACCAAGGCTTGCATTTTCAACGAGGTTTTAATTTGCAGAGAAAGGAAAGGGGTGGAGAGGGAATGTTGGTCGCTGGAAAGCTGGGAATGAAGTGAGGTAGGATGATAGAGAATGGTGTTGATGCTTGCTTAGAGAGGATGGTGAAGGTTTGTTATAACTGATTTGTCTGAAGGATATGTATTGGAAGAAGGAGAGTGAATATTTGAATTCTTGAACGAATACTTGAGGAAAAGAGAAACAAGATTACTGAGAATGAAACATGCAGAACACTGCAGTTCCACTATTCCGTTTCAGTACATATGGCAATTAAAAACGCTGGACTCTCGACTCTCACCCATCTCTGTTCTGTTTCTGGCACCTCTGCTCTCATCCGCAGCACGAATAAGGTTCCCATCGTCCTCATCTCTACATTCCCATTAATGTCTGTCACCATCATAGGATGTGCCTTCATATCCTCTTCTAATTCCACATCATTCACTACACAAACCTAATGGTTTGTTCTTTCACCAGTCTCTTCTCATCCTCTCACAGTGCCTTCCTCTGTAACCACAAGAGATACAACACCTGCCCTCTCACTGCTTCCTTTCCCACCAACCAAAGCCAAAGTCACTCCTTCTAGGTGAAACAGTGATTCACTTGCTCTTTTGCCAATTGAGTGAACTGCATTCAGTATTCACAATGCAATCTTCTGTGCTTTGAAGAAACTAAACACAGAGTGGGTGATAGCTTTGCAAAATTATCCATTCATGCACCACAATGTAAGCTGAAGCAACATCTCATCTTTTGATTTGATACAACCATTGAAATGAAAAATTCCAGATAGCCATTGTTCCAGTTTGTATCAGAATTGGTTTGTTTTAATTCAGTTTCGAAGAAACTGCAGAGTTCTGTATGTCACTGTTGTGGTGAACCTGATGGATCCGCCTGTTACTGTCCCAGTTGCTAGCGTCTTCATTACGCATTGAGTCCGTCGTAAGCCAAACCAATTCACAAAAGAAAAATAGAGTAACATTATAGTCATTTGTTTTGATACTTTTGGTGCCCACCTTTAGACCCTGATCTGACTCAGAAGGTGCACTAATGCACTGCCAATACAGAATGTGTATGGAGACACAACCCGACCTGATAACCCATCAAGTGTCCATTGTATTTCTTTCAAGCAAGCACTACAAAATGCACATGCACTTTCCATGATCAAATTTCTGGGTCACAATGTTTTAGAGCATAGAGTCGAACAAAGGCTGATATTGTTATCAGTGCTGTTTAGTTCTCTTGCCAAGATTGAATTCAGTCTTCATTCCATGCTCAAGGAATTCTGGAATGTACACGTCCCACCATGCAAGTAGATACATAGGACATTCACACATAATTTCCAACATGAAACAACATATTTGAAGCATGACTTCACTTTTTCCTTATCATTGCTGTTGCAGGTAGTCGCCAGGTTAATCTTAAAATGATGCATTCGTATTAGAATTTCTTTCTTCAGACCAAATCCTGCTTCAGGCTAACAACCTCCCCCCACTTCTACAAAAGAGGAATCTATGAAGAAGCACATTTTAAATCACTTCAGCCAATCTGCAGGACAGAGAGCACTGAACAATGCAAAATCAACTGAAGTCAGTGCTATAACATCATGAGGAGTTGCGTTACTGATTATATAATCTAACCTATTTACTGCAGTCAGCAAATTAACGGTAATGAACGATTTATGGAACGGGTGCAATTTTAAAGATTATTTTGCTTGAATAAAAAATGATCTTTTAAATAAATTGCTGTTGTTTTCTACCAGAAATGGGGAAGCCTGAATTCAAAATCTTTTGCTGCAAAACTGATCAAAGCGTCATTCAGATAAATAGGATGATTAAAACACTGTGGGTTTAAAACACTCATTTATTTCCTTTCCTTCTTACAAGCCACAAGCCATAGTTAGAATTACTTTCGCTGTCTACCAATGACTTAGTGCTGGTCTTTCAGGTACAGACATGTTCTTTTCCACCTGGCCACACCTGCTTGCATGTTCTCTCATCTAAACCCTCTGACCTCATCGATCTCCTTTCAAAACCGTTCAATTTCCCCATAACGGCAGCCAGTCACTTTTCTCAGTCTCTATCTAGTTTCCTTGTGCATCAGTAATAATTACTCTAGATAAACAACGTGCTGGAGCAACTCAGCAGGTCAGGCAGCATCTCTGGAGAACATGGATAGGTGATGTTTTGGGTCGAGACTCAGCCTGATCAAAGGTCTCAACCCGAAACGTCACCTATTCATGTTCTCCGGAGACACTGCCTGATCTGCTGAATTGTTCTAGCATTTGGTATCCTTTTGTGCATTAACCAGCATCTGCCAGTTTTTGTTTCAACTGCTGGAAATACTAAGCAGGCAAGGCAGTATCTATGGAGAAGCTACACTCAGTTTTGTGACAATATCTTGAATTATTTAAATATTTTCAAATGTTCAAATTGTTCGTATGTTTTGAATATTTTCCTTTTATAATATCTATAAAGTTTAAATTAGTAATTATTTTTAATACTTTTAAAATATTTTTGAATATTTTTGAATATCAAAATTATTGGGAAATATTTTTTATTACTGCCGGAGTTGAGCTGGATTATGCAAAACAGTCATCTGTCAAGTTCGTCATTCTAGTACTTTTAAGGGCAGCACTTTATCTGGTATTTCACCTGCCACTTGTCAATGTTTACAAGTGGAACAAACAGCCGACATATGCAGTTCCACTTGTAAAGATCTGGCTACCTCTTCATGCAAGATCATCAGACATTAACAATCTTCCTTTCTCCAAAGATGAGCCAAGGCTAACTAAGTACTTCCAGCATTTTCTATTTACTTCCGACTTCCAGCATATAGAGTCATAGAGTGATACAGTGTGGAAACAGGCCCTTCAGGCCAGCTTGCCCACACCGGCCAACATGTCCCAGCTTCACTAATCCCAGCCTGCCCGCATTTGGTCCATATCACTCCAAACATGTCCTATCCATATACCTGTCTAACTGTTTCTTAAACGTTGGGATAGTCCCTGCCTCAGATTCCTATTAATTTTTTTCCTTTCACCTTAAACCTATGTCCTCTGGTCCTCGATTCACCTACTCTGAGCAAGAGACTCTGTGCATCTACCCGATCTATTCCTCTCATGATTTTATACACCTCTATAAGATCACCCCTCATCCTCCTGAGCTCCAAGGAATAGAGTCATAGCCTACTCAACCACTCCCTATAGCTCAAACCCTCTAGTCCTGGCAACAGCCTCGTAAATCTTCTCTCCACCCTTTCCAGCTGGCCAACGCCGTTCCTGTAACCCGGTGCCTGGATCTGAACACAATACTCTAAATGAGGCCTCGCCAAAGTCTTATACAACTGCAACATGGCCGCCCAACCTCTGTCTCAATACTGATGAAAACCAATGTTACAAAAACCTTTTTGATAATATGCATTATGTTGTTTTATGTTAAGTACACATGTGGTCCTGAGATCAGCAGAGAGCATAGCAGCTAGCTGCTGCTTACCAAGCCAAGATTGGTTCCATTTTCATTCACTCCCTCCTTGAATTATACTTGTAAATATTAGTTCAGCCAGTGAAGCTAACATGTTCAATCTCATGAGCAATCCCTAATGAGTAATCCCATTAACCCCATTGCCCTTTATCCTTATTCTCCTGGACCTCTGCACCTTATTCTCTTTCACTCAGGCACATCCATGCCCATCAACTCCTCTTCCATTATCTTTGTCATTAACCTACACTAAGGGGCAATTTACATAAGGCACTCTGGGATGCAGGAGAAAAGTGAAGCACCCAGAGGAAACCCATGTGATCATGGAGAAAATGTTCACATTTAGCACTGACCATACCCAAAGTCAAGATCAAACCTTAACTCCTGGAACTTTAACTCATTCCAACTCATTCTGAGTATTTTGCTTTGCAGAATTACTGAAGGGGGATTGAGGAGTGATAGATCAGGCACGATTGAATGGTGGAGTAGACTTGATGGGCCAAATGGCCTAATCCTACTCTAGCACTTTCTAGCACTTTTGATCTTATGAATTTCTTCTTATACTAAAGAGTCATAAGCCAAGAGTGTTCATATGTCAAAAGCACCAGTAATAGTCTAAAACTGAAGGTCTGAAGAAGGGTTTCGGCCCGAAACTTTGCCTATTTCCTTCGCTCCATAGATGCTGCTGCACCCGCTGAGTTTCTCCAGCCTTTTTGTGTACCTATGGTCTAAAACTAAATAGTTGTGCAGAATCCGTAGTGGTTCATTAGGCTTGAGGTAGGTAAGGGAAGATTGTGGTTGGGGTTGAGAATGAGAAGAGGCCGCACTTGAACCTGGAAGTAATGGTTCTCAGGTTAGGTTCCTCCAAAACCTTCCTCCTGAAGGTAGCAGTGAGAGGAAAGCGTAGCCAGGGTGGCCAACATCGTTCGTAATGTTGAATTGAATTGAATACTTATTGTCATATGTGACAAGTCACAGTGTAATTCTTTCCTTGCATACCCAAGGTATGTA
This sequence comes from Amblyraja radiata, assembly GCF_010909765.2. Taxonomy (NCBI): domain Eukaryota; kingdom Metazoa; phylum Chordata; class Chondrichthyes; order Rajiformes; family Rajidae; genus Amblyraja; species Amblyraja radiata. Next base: position 39,250,360 of record NC_045973.1, on the reverse strand, counting down.
AATAGTCACCAATAAAGAACGCAGACAAAGTTACATATTCCCCCCTGCGCCAGTTCCCCATTTGTTCTTCCCGCCCCAATCCCCCCCCCCCCCCCCGCCCCCCACCCTCATGGCGGTCCCCCCATGCTGGGTCCTCCTTTGTTCCTTCCCTTGTCAGTCAGCGCCATCATCGACCGCACAACCGACCTCTCCACTAATGCTGCCCCGTCCTCTCCGAACATCTCCATGGCTCCAGCCCAGGCTCCAGCCGCTGGCTACATCAACCCAGGCACCGATGGCCGTGGGCTTCGTCGACCCGTGAGGCTCCACCTCTGACCCCCGAGGCCTGGCCTGCAAGGCCCTACCTCCGACATGTGAGGTTCTGGCCTCCGGGGCCCGGGCCGCGACGCTCCCGCATCGGCTTCTCAGAGGCACGGTCGGAAGTCGTCTGCAGCAGCGGCATCTCCATTAGCTGCCTCCTTAAAGGGGCTGTCCCACTTGGGCGACTTAATCCTCGAGTTAAGAAGAGTGTCTTTGGCCTTCAAGCTCGAGGGCACTCGCCTGGAAAGCCTCGAGCTGGGTCGACCGATCGCGCGCACACACACACACACACACACACACACACACACACACACACACACACACACACACACACACATCGCAAAGGTGGGGGCCAGGGAAAGCGGGGGAGTGCTGTCTGAAATTCAAACCCGCGATGAAGTGGAAGCTAAAACGGCTGCATAGTAGCGGTAAGTCCTTTAGAAATCACGGGGGGGGGGAGAGGGGGAGAGAAGGAGAGAGAATGGGGAGAAGGGGGGAGAAGGCAGTAGAATGGGGGGAGAAGGGGAAAGAAGGGGGGTGGAGAAGGAGTGGAGACACTTTTCCTACTCGCGGAAAAATTTTGAACATGCTGAAACATTTTCTGCGACCTAGCTGGGGCCACAATTATTCGGGAACTTCTCTCGAGCATGAAGGAGAGTTCCAGCGACCTCATAGGACCTCCTAGGACCACGTGTCGACCATGCTGCGAGTTTGAAGGTCGAGGACACTCTTCTAAACTCGCAGATTTTACTTCGGAGTCACGTGAGTGACTACATGAAGAGCCCGCTCAGCACGCATGCGCAGCATTGCGTTCAGCAGTGCAACAGTGGCCGCATCGGGAGTCAGGCGCTCCCGCTACGGGGTGAAAGAACGGACCGTCAGGTAAGCTCTGAGGTCGGGTTTTCTTTCACAGGGAGCCTTCTGCTTTTCAGGCAGAGAAGAAAGGCTCTTGGACAAACCTGTCCCCCGCTCGACTCCACGGAGGAGCGTTCCATCTAGGGGGGGGCAGCAACAAGGCGGTAGGACCGCTTACCGGACGCTCCGCTATCCCCGACACCGTGCCGAGCCCAGCCCACTAGCGCCTGAGCAGCGGGCTGGAAGTAAAGCCACGGAAGAGGCGTCCGGCCGGTGGCTTCCGACTTGTCGGACGGGGACGTCTCTCCACCCGCACGGGGAGGGGAGACAGCCGCCTGAGCCGCATGGAGTGGCTCCTGGAGCAGGAGCTCCAGCGAGACGCGCTTTGTGAGGGGCGCTCTCGCAGGGGGAGTTCAGGCACTCCCTCCACAGTGTCTTGTGCACTGTCCATTGCTTCCTCCTTACCCGAGGGTAGCTTTGGTGACCAGGACTGGGCTGGTCAAGAAGAGGGGATGCTGGCTGAAGATGTCAGGAGTATTCAAGGGGTGCAGGAACAGGAAGAGCTGCTAGGTGTGGTGGACCGCTACGTGGAAACCCCACGTGCAGGAGGCCGTTAAAGGCCAAACCAGCGGCCAGCATTAACCACCTCTCCAACAGGCCCTACAGGAGAGGTGGTCAATGAGGCGTATACAGCTCCAGAGAACTGTGAGTCCCTTAAAGTGCCGGCTGTAAACAGCCGAAAGTGGGGGAACGTTGGGGCAAATGTTCGGAACCAGGAGCTAAAACTGCAACGGATCCTCAGGCTCCTGACGTCAGCCATCACATCGTTTGCTCGTTCCGTGGACAAATATGGAGATGACCACAACCTTCGTAAACAAATCATAAGACCTGCTATAAAATCCTAAATTTGCGGGGTTGTGCATACCCCAGCCACTGAGCCAGACCCACTGCTCTTTGGCAAAAACCTCACAAAGCATATGAAGGGTATGGAAGAGGCCTTAAAAAACTTTCGGTCTCATGAGGGCAAGGCCCGGGACGAGCAAACCAAAAACAATAAATCCTAAGCAGTAGCACCCCATCGCGTCCATCAGTCGACGTCTACCATATGGGACTGGTGAAAGCTCGGGGTCCGCATTCTATCCCCGGAAGTCTTCTTTAGACCAGGGCCCAGAGCGGACCCCATGGAAAATGCGCCACCCCCCAACATCACCGCTACGTCAGACAATGTGCAAGACTCGTTGGACCGGCAGGAAACAGAAGAATACCCATAACCATGGAGGTAGGTGGGTCTGGTTCCTACCAGCGTATAGAAAATAGGGGCTTAATACTAACAGGGGGGAGATTACACCTGTTTTAAGAAGCACAGGAGTCTATCACGAGTGATCAGTATATACTCAATGTCATTAGTGGATACAAAATACAATTCATACTACAAAGGGTAGCATGGGAAAACAAAACATGAACCCTTGGAATTCGTATCAAATATATTCACCAAACCCAAAAAAGATGGTGGATGTCGCATCATCATTGACTTAGCTTCACTAAATATGTTTGTTAAGTATATACATTTCAAAATGGAAACGGTTGTTACGGCCAAACAACTAATTTCCAAAGGATACTTCATGGCAAGCATTGATCTTAAAGATGTTTACTATTCAGTACCATTCACAAGGATCATCGCAGATACCTGAAATTTACCTGGATGGGGCAGCTATGGCAGTTAAAAACATATTGTCATGGCATATCTTGATGATATCTTAATAGTAGGCAAGACCATGGAATTGACTATGTTAGCTGTATCAGCTACCAAACAGTTGTTCGAAACCTTGGGATTGTCTTACATCCAGATAAATCTAGGTTGAAGCCATCCACAATCATGGACTACTTGGGCTTCACAATTAATTCAGTCTACGTGACTGTAACATTGCCAAGAGACAAAACAGTTGAATTGGCACAATCATGCAACAATTTAATGGTCAACGAACGACCAACTATTCGACAAGTAGCAGAGTAATTGGGAAAATGGTAGCAGCATTTCCGGCTACACAATTTGGACCTTTGCACTGTCAAAACTTACAAAGAGCAAAGGTACAGGCACCAAAACGACATACAGGTCATTATGATCGTGTCATGAAGTTACCCACTGAAGCACTATCAGAACTACAGTGGTGGGCAAAAAACATTTGGCATAAGTTTCAGCCCTATTATCATCCAAACAGATGCCAGTGCTCAAGGCTGGGGAGCAACTAACTCCATATCCAGCACAGGTAGTAGATGGACTAACCCAGAGTCATCATTACCACTTACACTGGGCATTAATTATCTACAGATGTTGGGTGACTTTTATGGTTTAAAAGCATATGCACAAATATGTATCACTTGCATGTACGGTTACAAATAGATAATACTACGGTGGTGGCCTACTTAAATCATATGGGCGGCATAAAATCGGTATCATGCGACAAGTTGGTCAACACAATTTGGCAATGGTGTGTCGAAAGACATATTTGGCTATCAGCAACTTACCTGCCAGGTAAGCTAAATACAGTGGCAGACACCAGGTCACATAAATTTAATGACAACATCGAATGGATGTTAAACCCCAAAAAATTTGCAAAAGTTATCAAGCAATATGGCACGCCAGATATCGATTTATTTGCATCAAGGCTAAATCACCAGGTACCTATGTATGTCGCTTGGGAACCAGACCCTGAGGCAGCAGCGGTAGATGCGTTCGCGCTGGATTGGGGAAATTCTTCTTCTATGCATTTCCTCCCTTTCTGCCTCATCAGTCGGGGACTACGCACAATACAAATGGACTCTGCTTCAGGTATTTTGATAGTACCCAACTGGCCTACGCAGCCATGGTTCCCAATACTCCATGACATGGTTGTTGAAACTCCGATGGTATTCCCCAGTGACCCAGAGTTATTAACACCCAGTGTCGAGCACAAGCCACCCGTGCCATGAAAAAATCAAACTCCTGGGTTGCAGATTCTGCACAAACCACTTCTGGGACTGGGATTATCAGAACAAACCGTCGACACCATGTCAGCATCCCTCCGAACATCCACTAAAAAACAGCACTTGTCCAGCATCAAAAAATGGGAGAAGTACTGCTTGGATACAGGGACCACCTACTCAACCGCTATAGTTACCAACGTACTGGAATTCCTGGCGAACCTTCACCACGATGAAGGACTCAGCTACAGAGCCATCAACACAGCTAGAAGTGCCCTGTCTGTCTATTTAAAACCAGCTCCAGGACAACAGGCCATGGGGTCCCACCTGCTGGTTGTCAAACTAATGAAGGGTATTTACAACTCTAACCCCCTAGACCAAGGTACACCCATATATGGGATGTCAGTGTGGTCCTGACATACCTCAGGGGATGGCCACCAGCCAGATCCCTCAACCTGGAACAATCTATGCTCAAAACACTCATGTTGATGGCACTTGTATCTGCACAGAGGGTCCAGTCACTACACCTATTGCGACTGGACAGCATGCTCACAGCTCCAGACCAGATCTCTGTCATTATCCAGGGACTGATCAAACAGAGCAGACCAGGAACACCTAATCCAGTCGTGGAATTCCGGGCTTACCCGCCAGAACCACGGTTATGTGCCATGACCCACCTACTATCCTACATAGACACAACCAAAAATATTAGAGGGAGAAGAAAAGCCTTGTGGGTCAGTCATAAAAAACCTTATGGTCGGGTGACGAGCCAAACCATTTCGAGATGGCTCAAGCAGGTGCTAAAAGCTGCTGGGATAAACACTAACATGTACAAATCTCACTCCATCAGGGCAGCATCCATGTCGACGGCCAAAAGAATGGACGTGCCTATAGACCACATCCTGGCTACAGCAGGATGGTCGGGGGAAAGACCGTTCAGAAATTTTATATTAAGCCGTTGGCAAAACCTGCTTTATTTGCAGAATTTTTTTTTTACAGACTGCAAATATTTAATTTAAGCCCAGGGGAGCAATTTAATTTCTTTGTTGTTATTGTTAAAAAATACCATTGTGTTTTTTCTACAAACAGATTCATTGGATGATTACGATAACACACTTCCTCCCTCAAGGACTTCGGCAGTGAGTGAAGTAATAACTGTTACACGGTTTGAAATCACAGAGCTTTGAAGTCTTCACGTAGTCACTCACGTGACTCCGAAGTAAAATAGTAAGATTAAACGAGAACTCACCAGTTTGAAGTTTGATCTGTATTTTATAAGGAGTTACGATGAGGGATTACGTGCCCTCCGCTCCCACCCTCAATAATATGGGTCAAACTGATAAACTGATGTCTCCTTTTCTTTACTATGTTTACTTCAATAACTGTGTCTATCTGTGATTCCACACCGCTGCTTTGAAGTATGCCGCGCATGCGTGCTGAGCGGGCTCTTCACGTAATCCCTCATCGTAACTCCTCATAAAATACAGATCAAACTTCAAACTGGTAAGTTCTCGTTTAATCTTACTATTAGGTCGCCCAAGTGGAACAGCCCCTGAAGGCTGCATTTACTGAAGATCACTTTGATGGTGGGATGTTGAGGACCCCAGTGGTCTAGGCAATGTCCACCATTTTCTGCAGCCACTTCTGTTGTTGGGCGTTCGAGTTAATGAACCAAGCCGCGATGCAACCAGTCAGCTCTTCTTCTAAAAGTATTTGGCAACATCTCTTCAATCTTCTGAGGAAGTAGAAATGGTATTCTTTGTGTTACATTAACTTTTTGAAACATTTCTCGGTGTGTATCATAGAGTCCTTGGTGCAAGGGTTAAATGGGGTGAGGGGAAGCCTGTGGGAAACCCAATGGTAAATGGTGTGGATCTGTCAGTGACATGTTAACCAAATCGCTGCATTACAAAATGATTTCCCAATTTCTGATCACATTTTCAATTGTAGAAGTGCTCTCATCCTGCATCATGTGATTTCAACCACTATATGAAAGTAATAATCAAAGTGTGCAAGTCCAACCACATGGAAGTGGAAAGGAGGGATAAAGAAATCATGTGTAGGAAGGAACTGCAGATGCTGGATTGCACCCAAGATAGACACACAATGCTGGAGTAACTCAGCAGGACAGGCAGCACCTTTGGTGAGAAGGAATGGGTGACCCAAAACGTCATCCCTTCCATCTCGCCAGAGATGCTGCCTGTCCCGCTGAGTTACTCCAGCATTTTGTGTCTAACTTCAATATCGAAGATTGAATGCATCTTCTGCAAAATCTCCCTTGCTATGTTGCAGGGGCGTATGAGGTCTGAGACAGAGACACCTTTCACTAACAATGGGCGGAGGAAGACACCAGAATATGTCAAGAAGGGAGAGTTGAAGATGTTACAAGAAGTCAGCAGCAGTAACTGGAGACAATGAGACACATCAAGCTCATTCTTATCCAACGTTATCCCTTGTCCTCAAAGACACTCTCAGCAGCAAATGCAATCATATTTTCAGAAAGCAAAGTAGCATAAAGTTGGGAGGTGAAGTGGGGTCCCTCACAACAGTTTCACTGTGGAATAATAGCGTTGAGAATTAGTGGAGTTCACCATGCTTGCTCATAAGAAGATAGTAAAGAGGAGTTCCGAGCTAGTCAGAGGCAGAAATCAATATTCAGTATGGCATTCAAAGCCTTTACACTCCGACTTAACCTCCTCCAACCTCATCTACTGTATCCGCTGTCTGGGTATGGACTTCGATATATCAGCAAGACCAAGCCCAGCTGGGTCATTGTTTCACTGAACACAACGCTCAGTCCTTCTTCAATTTTTATTTCTTTATTTTTAGCCATGTGAGTCAGTGGGTTTGTAATGTATGTCGGTCAGGAGTCTGTCCCCTGCGATGGAGATGGTGAGGTCAAGGAATGGTAGGGAAGTGTCGGAAATCGTCCAGGTGTATTGGAGTGCCGGATGGAAGTTGGTGGTGAAGTGGATGAAGTCAGTCAGTTATGTGTGGCTGCAGGAGGTGGCACCAAAGCAGTCGTCAATGTAGCGGAGGTAGAGGTCGGGGATGGGGCCCTGGTACGCATCGAACAAGGATTGTTCAACGTACCCGACAAAGAGGCAGGCGTAGCTGGGGCCCATGCGTGTGCCCATAGCTACGCCTTGTGTTTGGAGGAAATGGGAGGAGTCAAATGTAAAGTTATTGAGGGTGAGGACCAACTCCGCTAAGCGGAGGAGAGTGTCAGTGGCTGGGTAAAGGTTGCTCCTCTGGTCGAGGAAGAACCGGAGGGCTCTGAGGCCATCCTGGTGGGGGATGGAGGTGTAGAGTGACCGGACATCCATGGTGAAGATGAGGGGGTGAGGGCCCAGAGTAGCTGTCCCCTCCCCTTCCTTCACCCTCTAGCTGTCTCCTCCCACCCTCCCATCCGCCCGCCCTCGGGCTCCTCCTCCTCCTCCCTTTTTCCTTCTTTCTTTCCCCACCCCCCATCAGTCTGAAGAAGGGTTTCGGCCCGAAACGTCGCCTATTTCCTTCGCTCCATAGATGCTGCTGCACCCGCTGAGTTCCTCCAGCAATTTTGTGTACCTACAACGCTCAGTCCACTGGGCCTATGTGATCTCCCGGTTGCTAAACACTTTAACATTCCCATTCCCACAATGATCTTTCTGTCCTGGGCCTCCTCCACTGTCAGAGTGAGGCCAAATGCAAATTGGAGGAACAGCATCTAATATTTCGCTTGGTCAACTTACAACCTAGCAGTATGAATTTTGATTTCTCTAACTTCAAGTAACCCTTGCTTTCCCTCTCTCTCCGTCCCTCCCCACTATAGTTCTACTACTAGTTTCACTGTCCTCCTGATCAATTTTACTGTTTGTTTACCTCATTGTCACCTTCCCCTCAGCCAACAATGAACCATAGTATATTTCCTTGAACATTGTCTACTTTGATCTCTTTTCACACTTTATGTTCTTTCTACCTTTCCATATCTCGTTTCCCTCTCCCCTGAAGAAGGGTAGAGACCCAAAACGTCACCCATTCCTTCTCTCCAGAGATGCTGCCTTGTTCTGTTGAGTTACTCCAGCATTTTGTGTCCATCTTTGGTGTAACAAGCAGCTGCAGTTACTTCCTACACTTAATGTCAACAATGATTGAAATAAGTATGTGTGAGAAGGAACTGTAGATGCTGGTTTAAACCGAAGGTAGACACAAAAAGCTGGAGTAACTCAGCGGGACAGGCAGCATCTCTGGAGAGAAGGAATGGGTGACATTTCGGGCTCGAGACCCTTCTTCAGACTCTTGAAATAAGATCATCTGCATAATGATAACAATGTATGTTCCCAGAATGTTATCATCCCTGTTGTTGTTTTTGCGCAGGGTGTCCATTCATCTCATTGGAGGTGACAGGAACATGGACAATTAACCCTTGAAGCGGATCAATCTCTCTGAAGTTGTATTTCTACACTGAGCAAGCACAGTTTAGATACTCAACCTCTACTGGTTCCATTGAAGAAGATGATGGTTCATTCATCATAATCATAATCATAATCATAATCATATTTTATTAGCATAAAGATTTGCAACATATGGGAAATTTAATTTGCCATACAGTCCATACTAATAAAAAGCAACAGAGCACACAAAATACATTTTAACATAAACATCCACCACAGTGACTCCTCCACATTCCTCACTGTGATGGAAGGCGAAAAAAAGTTCAATCTCCCCCTTCTTTGTCCTCCAGCGGTCGGGGGACTCGAGCCTTCCGTTGACGGGACGATTTTACTCCCGTAGCCAGTGGCAGGCCTCCTCGTCAGGGCGATCAAGCTCATGCATTGGGGGGGGGGGAATTTCAGCTCCCCCGCACCGGGCGATCGGACCCCAGGTCGGGGCTGGTCGAACGTCATGTGGCTTTTGGGGCTTCCCGACGTTGGTCTCAACCCGAGACTGCGAGCTCCTAGATGGCGAAATCCACAGGCTGGAGCGTCGATCCCAGGCAAGGAATCGGCTCCGATGGTAAGTCCACGTCCCCGCGGTGGGGTTCAGAGTCAGTCCCGAGCAAGGCCGCCAGTTCCACGATGTTAGGCTGCAGAGCGACCGGAGATACGATCCGGAAAACAATCGCATCTCCGGCAAGGTAAGAGATCCGACCCCCTCTCCCCCACTCCCCCCATATAAAACAAACTAGAGAACATTAACACATACTTTTAAAACACACTCAAAGTAACAAAAAAAAAGAAGAAAAGGACAGACAGACTGTTGACAAGGCTGCCATCGAAGCACCACCTGGTGAACTAGGCCAGATCAAATAGAAAAGAAGGACGTTGAGGTCCAGGGAGCTCCATGGATTGCTCTCCTTACATCTGTTCCATCCACATTGTTGTATCCATATTCTCTCCCTTCTAGGTAATTGTTTCTCACGGTGAAAGACACAGTTTACATGGTGAATGCCTAGAATGTGTTGCCAGGGTTGAGGCAGATACAATATTGGCATTTAAGAGACTATTGAATAGGCACCGGGAATGGAAGGATATGGAATAGGTGCAGGTAGATGAGAGATGGTTTTGGCATCATGTCTGGCACAGACATTGTGGGCTGAAGGGCCTGTTCTTATGCTGTATTATGTTCCATGTTCCATCTTGGTCCCAAATCATTTACATTGTTTTGTTCTCTCCATGAAGAAGGGACCACAAATAGAGGATAGTGACAGTAAACCATGAAGGTCCACAATGCCCTACCATGGGTCTAGTGACAAGAAATTATGATGAGGTTGCAGCAAAGAATGACCGATGCTCAGGTGGGCAGTCCTGTGATAATGCCTTCTTCCTTGGAGCATCGAATGTGTCAACCACAGCAGAGTGAGGAATCTTACATCTTCAGACCACAAACTCCTGTTTATACTGTGTGAATTGACCCACCAATCCAAGTCAACCAAACAATCACAGGTAAGCTATGAGCTCCAATACCATGCAAAATGCTCCTCTAGAGCATCTCCCTGGCTCGGCCTCTGCTTTATGTTGCATTGCGTCAAAATGTTCAGAAGGAAAAAAAATAGCATTTGTAGAAGGGAGCATGTGTGAGTGTGTTGCACTAAGATACAGAGATATATGGTGGTGCAGCGGTAGAGTTGCTGCCTTACAGCGCCACGGACCTGGATTCGATCCTGTGTGCTGTCTGTACGGAACTGGAAACTGGAAAAGTATGGAATCAGAGGGGTTGTACTAGAGTGGATGAGAAGCTACATAAGTAAAATACATCAGTTTGTGCAAATAGGGGACTGCGAATCAACATGCATAGAAATAACTTGTGGAGTCCCACATGGGTCGGTTTTGGGCCCCAAATTATTTATTTTGTATATTAATGATATATGTAGGGTGTCAAACCTCTAGAAATTTGTGTTATTAGCAGATGACACTAATATTTTCTGTGATGGGGACAATTTGCAGCAGCTTTTGGAGGTGGTCACAGCAGAAATGAGTAAACTAAAAACAAAGTTTGATTTGAATAAATTATCATTAAATTTAAACAAACCCAAACTTGTGCTGTTTGGAAAACGCAAAATAAATACACAAGTAAAAGTAATGATAAATAATGTTGAAATAGAAAGAGTGTATGAAAATAAATTTCTGGGTGTGATTCTTGATCACAAAATCTGCTGGAAACCCCATATAAAACATGTGAGAGCAAAATTAGCACGGAGTATTGGAGTGATGGGGAAAGCAAGGCATGTTTTGAATGAGAGAGCACTGTATATACTGTACAGCTCACTTGTGTTACCGTATTTAAATTACTGTGTGGAAGTATGGGGCAACACCTACAAAACCACCTTACAATCACTAAGCACACTACAAAAAAGAGCTATTCGTATAGTAAACAATGTAGGATATCATGAACACACCAATATACTGTATTTAAAATTACACACCTTAAAGATTAAGGATCTGGTAGAATTTAAGACTGCACAAATAATTTATAAAGCAAAAAATAAACTGCTACCTGTAAACATACAAAAACTGTTCAAAGACAGAGAGGGGGGTTATAACTTTAGAGGGAAACTAAACTTGAAACAGCATTATGCTCGGACCAATTTAAAAAGTATGTGTATTTCTATTTGTGGGGTGGTTTTGTGGAATGGTCTTGACAAAACGATTAAACAAAGTATGAATATAATGCAATTTAAAAAAATGTACAAAAGATATATCTATGAAAAGTACAGTAATGAGGAAGGAGAATGTAAATCTCACAGATGTTAATGGTGCTTGTTCTTTTTGTTTTTTTCTTTTTTTGTTCTTTTTTTCTTAATAGCTTGGAGTAGTTTTATTTGAATTGTCTGTTTAGTTTATGTTATTGAATTTTGCATTTGTTAATGGTGAAGAATGGGGGTAGGACTTGACAAGCATAGGCTTCTTCCTATCCCTTTTCGAACGAGTCTAATGTGTATTATGTTGAAATTGGCTTTTGATTTTTTAATTTATGTATGTACATATATGTTATGTATATGTGTATGTGTGTATATGTGTATATGTATGTATATATGTACATGTATATGTATGTATGTGTGTATGTATTTATGTATATATGTATGTATATATATAATTTTCCTTTTATTTATTCATTTTCATCTTTTTTTTTAATCGTTTCGAAATAAAGATATCATTCATTCATTCATTCATTCATAAAGATATCATTCATATCATTATCATTCTTCACTTTGAGTGGCAAGAGCCACTGCTCCCAGGGATTTCCAATTGTTTTCAAGGAGACTTTGAGAACATCCTTGAATCTTTTGCTTATGTTCACCTGGTCATCTCTTGTCAGGTAAGAGTGTTCTTCCACCAGTCCTCCAGAATTCAGTTTCAGAAGTCACAAATGAGTTTGATACTTGTCAGGAGTTTGGTGAAAGCATTCTGTAAGGGTGTATTTGTATATGTCACTCAGTTGCAGTATGCATTCAGTATATGCTCCAGTCTTTTTCGCTGTGCACAATTTTGTCATTTTGGTTTTTTAAACTACACAGCATTAATAATCTTACCATTCTGTACCATATGTTCTGAATCTTCAGTTGGTCTGAATCTTCAGTTTTGCTATGAAACTCCAGTTAAAGTCAAAGCATCATTGCAGCAGCTTGTGGATACAGGGATTAGTAAAATCACTTGGCTGTCATTCCATGCATAGGAAGGAACTGCAGATGTTGGTTTAAACTGAAGATAGACACATAAAGCTGGAGTACCTCAGCGGGACAGGCAACATATCTGGAGAAAATTAATAGGTGACGTTTCGGGTCTCAAGAAGGGCCGCGACCTATTCCTTTTCTTCAGAGATATTGCCTGACCTGCTGAGTTGCTCCAGCTTTTTGTGTCTATCTTTGGCTGTCATTCTTGACGTCTGATCTAATTATTCAGAGGCTGGAATTCAAATTCCACCATGTCGTCTTGGAAATGTAGATTTTGTAAAGGTGGCCGTGAATTCGCCAGACTGGCCCTGTAGATTGTTCAATTCATTTATGTCCTTTAGGGAGGGGATCTGCCTAAAGAAAGGAGGGATAGAGAGAAAGGAAAAGGAGGTGGGGTAGCGTTGCTGATTAGAGAGGAGATTAACGCAATGGAAAGGAAGGACATTAGTTTGGAGGATGTGGAATCGGTATGGGTAGAGCTGCGAAACACTAAGGGGCAGAAAACGCTGGTGGATGTTGTGTACAGGCCACCTAACAGTAGTAGTGAAGTTGGAGATGGTATCAAACAGGAAATTAGAAATGCGTGCGACAAAGGCAAAACCGTTATAATGGGTGACTTCAATCTACATATAGATTGGGTGAATCAAATTGGCAGGGGTGCTGAGGAAGAGGATTTTTTGGAATGTATGCGGGATAGTTATCTAAATCAACATGTAGAGGAACCAACGAGAGAGCAGGCTATTTTAGACTGGGTATTGAGTAATGAGGAAGGGTTAGTTAGCAGTCTTGTTGTACGTGCCCCCTTGGGCAAGAGTGACCATAATATGGTTGAGTTCTTCATTAGGATGGAGAGTGACATTGTTAATTCAGAAACAATGGTTCTGAACTTAAAGAAAGGTAACTTTGAGGGTATGAGATGTGAATTGGCCAAGATTGACTGGCAATTAATTCTAAAAGGGTTGACGGTGGATATGCAATGGAAGACATTTAAAGACTGCATGGATGAACTACAAAAATTGTTCATCCCAGTTTGGCAAAAGAATAAATCAGGGAAGGTAGTGCATCCGTGGATAACAAGGGAAATCAGGGATAGTATCAAAGCGAAGGATGATGCGTACAAATTAGCCAGAAAAATCAGCATACCGGAGGACTGGGAGAAATTCAGAGACCAGCAGAGGAGGACAAAGGGCTTAATTAGGAAAGGAAAAATAGATTATGAAAGAAAACTGGCAGGGAACATAAAAACTGACTGCAAAAGTTTTTATAGATATGTGAAAAGAAAGAGATTAGTTAAAACAAATGTAGGTCCCTTGCAGTCAGAAACAGGTGAGTTGATCATGGGGAACAAGGATATGGCGGACCAATTGAATAACTACTTTGGTTCCGTCTTCACTAAGGAAGACATAAATAATCTGCCGGAAATAGCAGAGGTCAAAGGAGTTGGAGGAATTGAGTGAAATCCAGGTTAGCCGGGAAGTGGTGTTGGGTAAATTAAATGGATTAAAGGCCGATAAATCCCCAGGGCCAGATAGGCTGCATCCCAGAGTACTTAAGGAAGTAGCTCCAGAAATAGTGGATGCATTAGTAATAATCTTTCAAAACTCTTTAGATTCTGGAGTAGTTCCTGAGGATTGGCGGGTAGCAAACGTAACCCCACTTTTTAAGAAGGGAGGGAGAGAGAAAACGGGGAATTACAGACCAGTTAGTCTAACATCGGTAGTGGGGAAACTGCTAGAGTCAGTTATTAAAGATGGGATAGCAGCACATTTGGAAAGTGGTGAAATCATTGGACAAAGTCAGCATGGATTTATAAAAGGTAAATCATGTCTGACGAATCTTATAGAATTTTTCGAGGATGTAACTAGTAGCGTGGATAGGGGAGAACCAGTGGATGTGGTGTATCTGGACTTCCAGAAGGCTTTCGACAAGGTCCCACATAAGAGATTAGTTTACAAACTTAAAGCACACGGCATTGGGGGTTCAGTATTGATGTGGATAGAGAACTGGCTGGCAAACAGGAAGCAAAGAGTAGGAGTAAACGGGTCCTTTTCACAATGGCAGGCAGTGACTAGTGGGGTACCGCAAGGCTCAGTGCTGGGACCCCAGCTATTTACAATATATATTAATGATCTGGATGAGGGAATTGAAGGCAATATCTCCAAGTTTGCGGATGACACTAAGCTCGGGGGCAGTGTTAGCTGTGAGGAGGATGCTAGGAGACTGCAAGGTGACTTGGATAGGCTGGGTGAGTGGGCAAATGTTTGGCAGATGCAGTATAATGTGGATAAATGTGAGGTTATCCATTTTGGTGGCAAAAACAGGAAAGCAGATTATTATCTAAATGGTGGTCGACTAGGAAAAGGGGAGATGCAGCGAGACCTGGGTGTCATGGTACACCAGTCATTGAAAGTGGGCATGCAGGTGCAGCAGGCAGTGAAGAAAGCGAATGGTATGTTAGCTTTCATAGCAAAAGGATTTGAGTATAGGAGCAGGGAGGTTCTACTGCAGTTGTACAGGGTCTTGGTGAGACCACACCTGGAGTATTGCGTACAGTTTTGGTCTCCAAATCTGAGGAAGGACATTATTGCCATAGAGGGAGTGCAGAGAAGGTTCACCAGACTGATTCCTGGGATGTCAGGACTGTCTTATGAAGAAAGACTGGATAGACTTGGTTTATACTCTCTAGAATTTAGGAGATTGAGAGGGGATCTTATAGAAACTTACAAAATTCTTAAGGGGTTGGACAGGCAAGATGCAGGAAGATTGCTCCCGATGTTGGGGAAGTCCAGGACAAGGGGTCACAGCTTAAGGATAAGGGGGAAATCCTTTAAAACCGAGATGAGAAGAACTTTTTTCACACAGAGAGTGGTGAATCTCTGGAACTCCCTGCCACAGAGGGTAGTCGAGGCCAGTTCATTGGCTATATTTAAGAGGGAGTTAGATGTGGCCCTTGTGGCTAAGGGGATCAGAGGGTATGGAGAGAAGGCAGGTACGGGATACTGAGTTGGATGATCAGCCATGATCATATTGAATGGCAGTGCAGGCTCGAAGGGCCGAATGGCCTACTCCTGCACCTAATTTCTATGTTTCTATGTTTCTATGTTTCTATCTACCCTGCCTTGTCTTCATGTGGCCCAGCAAACAGACATGTAGTTGACATGGCCCAGCAACCTATTACGTTCTATGGACCTTAGGAATGGGCAATAAATGCAGGTCTTATAGACAATAAACAATAGACAATAGTTGTAGGAGTAGGCCATTCGGCCCTTCAAGCCAGCACCGCCATTCACTGTGATCTTGGCTGATCATCCACAATCAGTACCCCGCTCCTGCCTTCTCCCCACATCCCCTGACTCCGCTATCTTCAAGAGCCCTATCTAGCTCTCTCTTGAAAGTATCCAGAGAACCGGCCTCCACCACCCTCTGAGGCAGAAAATTCCACAGACTCACAACTCTCTGTGTGAAAAAGTGTTTCCTCACCTCCGTTCTAAATGGCTTACCCCTTATTCTTAAACTGTGGCCCCTGGTTCTGGACTCCCCCAACATCAGGAACATGTTTCCTGCCTCTAGCGTGTCTAAATCCTTAATAATCTTATGTGTTTCAATAAGATGCCCTGTCATCCTTCTAAATTCCAGAGTATGCAAGCCCAGCCGCTCCATTCTCTCAGCATATGACAATCTCTGACATTTTCCATATTGCCACATCCTAAGCACAAGGCATGTTCAGATCTATATACCGTCCAAAAGAGGAAATGCACAGGGTATTCTTCAAAGGAATAAGTACTCATGACGTATATCCATAACATGTCAATATTGCAAAATCCCACGACTGCATGAATAAAAAAGTCTGGCCTACATAATGCAGTGTTGGCTACAGACCAGTTGTAAGTTGAAGTCCTTTCTGTATTCAGAGACCATTGCATTGTAATCTGGGGAGTCAAATATCATGTGGATATTGTCTACATCATTGTATCCTGTTGGTTATTGATCACACCGGTGAAACTGGTGAAACATTCATGGCATGGTAGGATAAGGAGATTGACTTTGCAGAGTAAAGCATCAGCAAATGTTTGTTATATATGTGGACACCAAAATGACAGATTATTCCTGTGATTGTTTTGAAGAAAGTTGAACCATTAAGGTTGAAGGTCATAGGCACCTTGACTGTCAGTGATACATAGAACATAGTAACAGCACAGCAGAGAAACAGGCCCTTCGGCCCACAAACTTTGTGCCAAATATAATGCCAAGTTAAACTCATTTCATATGCCTGTGCATGATCCATATCCCACTATTCCCTGCACTTCCATGAGCCTATCTAAAAACCTCTCAAATGCCAGTATTGTATCTGCCTCCACCACCACCACTGGCAATGCGCCCAGCCCCCCCCCCCCCCCCCTTGTGTTAAAAACCTGTGTTAAAAAACCTGCCCCGCACACCTCCATTCAACGTTCCACTCTCAACTTATAGCTATGCCCTCTAGTGGTTGGCATTTCCCCCCTGGGGAAAAGGTTCTGACTGTCTACCCTATCTATACCTTTCCTTATTGTTTTATTCTTGCTCGAACCTCCGACATTGCAGAGAAAACAATCCAAATCCATCTAACCTCTCCCTATAGCTGAAACCCTCGCATCCAGGCAGCATTCTGATGAACCTCTGAGCTCTTTCTAAAGCCTCCACATCTTTCCCGTAATGGGGCAACTAGATGTGCAAGGAATGCTCCAAATGTGGACCAACAAAAGTCCTACAGAGCTGCATCTAATGGCTCACCATAACGGCATTATTCTGCATAGAGCACACAATGGTGGAAGTGTCTTTACAGTTCATGCTGCTGCAAGGAAGAATTTCAAGTTCTGTTTTAGGACATCTATACTATTAATAAAAGTCTCATCTTGACCACTTCCTGTCTACTTTGTAAATACATTTTAGAAAAAACGCTACCGTATATCGCTATGATTTTTTTGCTATCTTGCTCACCGTCCTCCTCTCCTCCAACCGCCCAAAGGTTTTGTCCAATCGTGAAATAATTTAAAAAATGATGAATGTTTAAAAAATTGTGAGATCAGCTGATTGGTCTTATCGCCTGTCTGTCACCATGATGAAAATAACGCCCCTTCCAGGGGGCCAGGAGTATAAAGTCCCGGAGGCCGGAAGTGATTCCGTCACCCTGGAAGACCTTGAGTGAGAGCTGAGTCCAGAAATGTGAGTCTTTGCCGTGAGTGAACTGAACTGTGAGTCTACACTGTGCTTGAAATGAAATTAATTGTGAGCCTGCACTCTGCTTGAAGTGAAATGAATTGTTAGCCTGCATTCTGCTTGAAATGAAATGAAGTGTTAACCTGCACTGTGCTTGAAATGAAATGAACTGTTAGCCTGCTTGAAACAAAATGAATTTGTTGGCCAGCATTGTGCTTGAAATGAATCTGTTGGCCTGCACTGTGCTTAAAATGAATCTGTTGGCCCGCACTGTGCTTGAAATCAATTTGTTGGTCAGCTCACCAGCCATGAGTGAGTGAGTGAACTGCCAGCCCACCAGATGTGAGTGAGTGAATGAACTGCCAGCCCAACTTTGGCCTACCTGAAACCACTCATTTTGGCCCACAAGGCCCCTATTAGCCCAGAAACCTGTCCCTTTTGCCTAAAATGCCCGTATTAGCCCAGGAGGAGCATTTTGGCCCAAAAGGCTCGTGCCAGGCCAGGAAAAGTCCAGAAAAAGTGCCTTTCACTGAGATTTCACTCAAATATTTGTGTCCCTTCGGCCCATCAGGCCTGTACTAGCCCAGGAGGAGTCCCTTAGGCCCATCAGTAAGTATTAAACCTCAACCCAGTATTTTTCGCCCTCCCATCACTGGCTCCCTGTGAGATCCAGGCAAAGATAGATTTTCCTCCTTCATTGCTGTGATCTGTAGAAAAATAAGAAAAATGTCTAAAATTGATTCTCCACCCTCTTCCCCTTCTCTCAGATGCACAACCCTCTGTGTGAAAAGGTTTTTCCTCATCTCCGTTCTAAATGGCTTACCCCTTATTCTTAAACTGTGGCCCCTGGTTCTGGACTCCCCCAACATCGGGAACATGTTTCCTGCCTCTAATGTGTCCAAACCCTTGATAATCTTATATGTTTCAATAAGATTCCTTCTCATCCTTCTAAATTCCAGAGTATACAAACCCAGCTGCTCCATTCTATCAACATATGACAGTCCCGTCATCCCAGGAATTAACCTCGTGAACCTACGCTGCACTCCCTCAATAGTAAGAATGTCCTTGACTCACTTGACTCATGGTATGCACAAATTGCTTCCCTAACAAGTGTTTTTTTAGCGGATAATGCCAACCAGCTGCATTGGCAGATGTTCCCCTCAATTCCAAGTTGTACCTCTTTGTCCTGTTGCATTAAAGGAGGGAAGCATTGGGTGCAGATCTGTGGAGCGAGCATAAAGGAGGGTGCAACTTTTGTGGAACTAGTTCCTGACACGTTCGAACCTGGCTGGCCTTACAAGGCTTATTTGAAACGAGTAGGGTTTATGCACGACACAGCATGCATGTTGCGATCGCTAATGAAGATGTTGCCAAAGCGTGTGTTGCTGGAAGGAAAACAGAACAGAGTTTTCAAGTGTGGATCTGAGTAGACAGAAAGGGAACCTATTGAGGAATTTATCATGCACATGTGCACAATGGAAAAGCAAATCAAGAATTTGCAGAAGACAGATACTGAGGAATGTGTAGGAAAGAGAAACAACACCTCATGCTTCGCTTGGGTAGCTTACACCCCAGCTGTATGAACATTGACTTCTCTAACTTCAAATAGCCATTGCTTTCTCTCTCCATCCCCATCCCCTTCCCAGTTCTCCCACTAGTCTTAATGTCGTCACTTACATTCTACCTTTGTTCCACCCCCTCCCCTGACATCAGTCTGAAGAAAGGTCTCGACCCGAAACGTCGCCCATTCCTTCTCTCCAGAGATGCTGCCTCACCCGTTGAGTTACACCAGCATTTTGTGTCTAGCTTCGATTTCAACCAGCACCTGCGGTTCTTTCTTACACAAAAGAACTGCAGATGCTGGTTTAAATCGAAGGTAGACACAAAATGCAGGAGTAACTCATCGGGACAGGCAGCATCTCTGGAGAAAAGAAATGGGCGATGTTTCGGGTTGAGACCCTTCTTCAATGCCTCCCCAGGACCGCCACCCTTCACGGCCTCCCCGATGCCACTGATGCCACCAATCCTCACCGCCTCCCCAGCCATCCGCTGACCAGGTCTACCGACCCTTCATCCGCTCGGTGGACTCCACTCTCCACAGACCTCCACCAGCGACTCTGCCAACCCTCACCACTCCACTGCCCACCAGCGGGCCGGAACTGTCACCTTACCTGAATCCCAGGCTCAGCACCGGGCCCACAGTCTCCACAATGCAGTCTCCCACACCACGGGGCCTGACTGTGCCGGGTCCTGCAGCTTTCCCCCACCCTCCTGCGGGGAACGTCAATGGGAGTTCCACTGGGTCTTCCCCTTCCCCTTTTAACCAGGTGGTCCCCACCCATACAATAGTCCTCATGTCCCCCCTCCTCTCTGAACATCCCCCGTCCCCCCACCAGACATCGCCTGGGGCTCCATCCACTCACCTGCCTTCCTCCGAACACAACCCCCATCCTTGCCATGTGTTCTCCATCCCCCCTGACCTCCCCCTTTCTGATACAGAACGATCTGTCTTCGGCAGAGGCCTCACCTTTGTTCCCCTCTGCCCCCCACCTCATGTAAACTGAGGGGTGTCCTCCTCAAGTATCAGGATTACATACACTAAATTTTATATTAGCAATTCACATCGCCGTGTACTGTTAGATTGAGGTGAATTGTCGGTGGAGTCATTGCTGTTTGTGTCTTCATTGGGAGGATTGTTTTCCACATTGCTTCATATACCTCTGCTTCAAGTCTTTTCCCAAGGAGCCAACAAGTTAATACCTGTGATGAGCATGCTGGTGGCAAAATGCTCAGTTTTTAAAATTAATATCAGTTCTATGCTTTGTCTTGCCCGGCCGTCAGTTGCAGGCGAACATATTGATTTATGTTGACAGCATGCATTCCCACCACAAACTTGCTCTCTCTCCCTCCCCCCCCCCCCACGCCCTCCCCCCTCCCCCCATCCCCCCCGCCCCCCCCCCCCCCCCCATTCCACAACCCATAGAAGGGAAAAATTTAATGTTAAAGCAAAAAAAAGCAGTGTGTACATTGTGGATATTGTTCCATCTTCGATTTGATGGAAATTCTGGCATTGCTTACTGTTAATATTCAAGACGAGATGTGAATTCTTACGCATGTTGTCACAAAGCTTGCTGGCATGCAGTAGGTGTTTCATTCAGAATACCCACGGGGAATATTGGAAAGAAGGAATTTAGAGTTGAATCAGACACTGTACATAATATTCTTTCAGAAACGGCAAGAGAGATTGCCAGAGGGAAAGAACATGAACACTCCTGATCACTTGTTACTTTGCATTTTAAATTACAGCACTGAGTCACAAAGTCTGACATTCCAAAGCAAATTCAGCCAGATTAATGTGATCACTGAATGATCAAGTCAAAATTTTACAGACAATTACACATATGTGTGAAGTTTACTGCCGTTTACAGTCAGCTGAATTAACATGAGTTTAGTTTAATTTAGTTTAGTTTAGAGATACAGCGTGGAAACAGGCCCTTCGGCCCACCGAGTCCGCACCAACCAGTGAGCCCCGCATATTAAACATATCCGACACGCATTAGTGAAAATTTACACATACACCAAGCCAATTAACCTACATACCTCAACGTCTTTGGAGTGTGGGAAGAAACCGAAGAACTTGGAGAAAACCCACACAGTCACGGGGAGAACGTCTGATAAGATAAGATATGATAGGATATGATAAAACTTTATTCATCCCCGGAGGGAAATTGTTCTGCCAACAGTCACAACACACAAGGTACAAACGTCTGTTGGTGCCTAAAGCGGAACGAACATCAAACAGATAAACAAACACAGACTTAACCCCTGGGCAGAGGATTTTGAAACTATAGTGCCCCTCCCTTCCTCCACACCGGATCCCCCTTTGTTCCCCCACTGTCCCTCACAGCAATCCCCCCACGTCGGACCCCCATTGTCTTCCCCCCCCCCCCCCCCCCCCCTCACGTTCCACCACCACCAAAGCTCCCGTTGCCGCTGAAGCCCCACCACCACCAATGCTTTCAAGAGGGAGCTAGATAGGGCTCTTAAAAATAGCGGAGTCAGGGGATATGGGGAGAAGGCAGGAACAGGGTACTGATTGTGGATGATCAGCCACAAATGAGTGTGAGTAATTCATCCTAAATCACTCATACAAACCGCAGGCAGGTGTATCAACCACTGGTTGTATACACCACTTATATTCAGTTCCTATGGAGACATTGAATATGTGCGGAGTAACCACAAGCAATGAGAAATACTCTCACACACTTTCAGTGCTCGCAATCAGACAAAATGACCCTGTTACATTGCTTTAAGAAGCACTGAGATAGAAATGCCATCCATTTTCCTTTAACTGGGTCCACACCACCCCCCCTTTATATTGATGGCTAACATGCTTTATTTCAATACAGTCTATGAATATCTTGACCAAAAGCTTGGCAAAGAAAGAAATATTTCTAAAAACATTGTGAAATATAATTAAAATATTGTCATTTGGTTAATTGTCAGATGCACTAATATGTTGAATAAATGAACAATAACAATATTTCTGCAGCAGCATCACTGACACATAGAAACATAGAAAATAGGTGCAGGAGGAGGCCGTTCGGCCCTTAGACTCAGGTAAACACACAAAAGTATTAATACAAAGATTATATATAAATTACAAATAAATTCTTCAACACGGTAAAAAGAAAAAAACTAAAATCCAAGAAATTAGTTAATTTAGAAAATACACAGTTAGAAAATGTATTAAGTTGCTATTATAAAAGTGACCACTTCAATTTATTTTGAGATGTAAGCAGTATTCCTATCCTTTTATAAATTATAAAGAGATAAGATTTAAAAAGTAAATGTCCAATTACACACTTTTGAGAGGATTCATGCAAGTTTTCAGTAACACATTTAGAAAGAAAGTTTGCTGCAGCAGAGGCTTGGGGCTCAGTGTTGGGGATTGTATTGTGAATGGTAATACGTGACAATGGTTTGTTCACAGGATTCTTTGCCTTTTTAAACTCCAGCAAGCACGGCCATTGATTTGGATGTTTGCCATTACAAATTGAAAGAGACGCGACTTTATTGTCATTGTCACCTTACAAATAGCTTGACTTGGGATGCAGTGTCCTTTCACACACAAATACTGACGAAGGATCTTCAGCTATCTTTGTGACAAACCCTGGCGAACTCTGTCACTTTGACCTAATCTGGTTTTCTGCACGGTGTGTTGAAAGTCACTTTCAGTTTTATCACATTTTAATGCAAACTAGGCCGGAAGGGTTCGTTGTTTGGCTTAAAGAAGCTTTGACAGTCCATGTGAATGACTGCGCCCGTAACTGGGGAGAAAAATGTGATGGGAATCTTTATCAATGGTGTGTGCACGACAAATTGAAAATTATTGCTTCATTCAGGAGCGATTCTCTAGCTCCGGCCACCACAGAACATAGACTCCTCTGACCATGAAAACAGTGCTCTGAATAATTCACCAGACCCAAAGAATTTCTGTTTAATTCTTTTGTCTGTGCCTAACCTTATTTTCTGTGATGTGGTCTCAATCAGAAGGCAAAACGTTTTGAAGTGAACAGAATACATTGATGGAAATTTATTGAGAAAAAATATTCAGAATCCTAAAAACAACATTAAACATTAGGGAATGGGGGTTCCCCTCTTCTATTATAGATGAGGCTCTCACCAGGGTCTCCTCTATATCCCGCAGCTCCGCTCTTGCTCCCCATCCCCCTACCCATAACAAGGACAGAGACCCCCTTGTCCTCACCTTCCACCCCATCAGCCGTCGCATACAACATATAATCCTACGACATTTTCGCCACCTCCAACAGGATCCCACCACTGGCCACATCTTCTCATCTCCTCCCCTTTATACTTTATGCGGAGACCGTTCCCTCCGTAACTCCCTGGTCAATTTGTCCCTTCCCACCCAAACCACCCCCTCCCCTGGTACTTTCCCCTTGTCGCTCCACTTGTCACTTGGCCTCCCCCCTCGTCTCCATCCAAGGGCCCAAACAGTCTTTCCAGATGAGGCAGAGGTTCACCTGCACCTCCACCAACCTCATCTACTGCATCCGCTGTTCCAGGTGCCAACTTCTCCACATTGGCGAGACCAAGTGCAGGCTCGGCGATCGCTTCGCCCAACACCTCCGCTCAGTTCGCCCAAACCAACCTGATCTCCCGGTAACTCAGCACTGGGCCTCACCATTCCCGTTCCCAATCTGACCTTGCGCTGGGCCTCATCCATTGCCAGGGTGAGGCCCAGTGCAAATTTGAGGAACAGCACCTCATATTTCGCTTAATTAGTTTACACCCCAGTAGTATGAACATTGAATTCTCTAATTTTAGATAGCCCTTGCTTTCTCCCTCCTTCCCCTCTCCTTCCCAGCTCTCCCACAAAGCCTACTGTCTCCGCCTGTTCCTTTCTTCCCCCCCCCCCCCGACATCAGTCTGAAGAAGGGACTCAACCCGAAACTTCGCCTATTCCTTCTCTCCATAGATGCTGCCTCACCCGCTGAGTTTCTCCAGCATTTTTTGTCTCCCTTAAACATAAATAAATGCATTGCAAAGTAACTGGAAATTGACATAACTTGGATAATGTTCCTGAATAAATATATATTGTAGCCATTCAATTGTTAGTAAAGTTAATTGATCCAGTACAAAATGTAAATTAAAACATTTGTATCAACTTCAAGACATGAAAAAAAAATTAAAGTTATGACAATCACAAGAAAGTCGTTGTTAATCACCACCTCGTCCAACATATCTGACATCAACCAGAATTGGGTTTAGGTGCTAAAAATCAGCAGCTCATATTCTCATGAAGTCTACCCATTTCATCAAATATCCCGATTAATATCCCTATTAATTAGTGATTATTATCCTTGTTAATTCAATTAAGACAGACAAAAGATTATGTTCGTAGAATTTGCAATAAAATACGTTAATTGAAGCTTAGATATTGCAATGCATAGTGTGTAGGAAAGAACTGCAGATGCTGGTTTAAATCGAGGGTAGACATAAAATGCTGGGGTAACTCAACGGGACAGGCAGCATCTCTGGAGCGAAGGAATGGGAGACGTTTCGGGTCGAGACCCTTCTTCTGACTGATGTCAGGGGAGTGGGCGGGACAGAGATAGAAATGCAATGCATTCTGCTACTTTCAGTCCCAAAAGGTTGAATATCTCTTTCTTTATTGGACTGGAATGTGATTGTGACCATTACCAGGTCGAATAATATCAGCATGAATATTTCACTAGATTGCAGTTCGCACTTTGCAAAAGCTGAAATTAGAATGTTATCTAATTTTCTCTGCAATACCTCTTTGGGAGTAGTGCAGGCCAAATTAGATGATATTTTTCTAAGGATGGCTATCCTTGGGAACTCAGTCATTGTTACACAACACACAAACTGGCCCTTCAGCCCAACTGGCCCATGCCAACCAAAATGGTTAATCTAAGCTATTCCGATTTGTCTGCACCCAATCCATATTCCTCTAAATATTTCCTATCCATATACCTGTCCAAATGTCCTTTGAATGTTGTTATCGTGCCTGCTTCACTACTTCCGCTGGCAGCTCATTTCATATACCTACCTCCCTCTGAGTGAAAAGTTGCCCTTCAGGTTCCTATTAAATCTAAGATTTCTGTTTTTGGTTCCCCTCCCCTGGGAAAAAGTCTCCTTGTATTCACCCTCATTATTCGGTGGGCGGCGCGACTCTCGTCAGCAGCGGCCTCTGCAGTCCGTCTGTGTTTTATTATTTTTTGTCTCGTTTTTATGTAGTTTTTGTTATTTTTTTTTGTTGGGGTATGTGTGTGGGGGGGTGGGGGGGAGGGGGTAACTTTAAAATCTTTCCCCTGCACGGGAGACCCGACCTTTTCTTTGTCGGGTCTCCGTTGTCGTTGGGGCTGCAACGTGGAGCGGCCTCCAACAGGAACGACCTGGGGTTCCAGCTGCGGAGCTGCCGACTACTCACCGTCACGGGGCTGGCCGAGTCCGGAGCGGGTGGAGCTGTGGTGAAGCGCTGCTGCGGCCCGACCTCCGGAGTTTCAGAGGCTGCAACTGCGGGTTTGGCGGACGGCGGCACAGGGAGCCCGCGGGTCCCTGCTGGGAGACCGCTTTTCGGGGCTTCCGCAACGGCGACTTCTCCCGCCCGAGTTGCGGGGTTGAAGAGCACCTGAGCGGGGCCTTACACCACCGCCCCGCGCGGCTTGGAATGGCCGCAGGACTTTGCGAGCGCACGCCGGGGGCTCTAACACCAAGACCCCAAGACGGTGCGCGACCTTGCATCACCCGGCGTGGCTTTAATGGCCGCGGGCCAATCGTCATCGCCCGCCGGGGGCTTTGACTTTGACTCTGGCTCTGACATCGGGGGGGAGAGTGCAGTGGAGAGATAAGTTTTTTTTTGCCTTCCATCACAACGAGTGTTTGTGTAAACTGTGTTGTGTCTCGGGTCTTTTTGTTTTGTAATGTATGGCTGCAGAAACGACATTTCGTTTGGACCTCAAGGGGTCCAAATGACAATAAATTGAATTGTATTGTATTGTATTGTATTCCCCTCAAGATTTTCTACACCTCTATAAGATCACATCTCAGCCTCCTGCACATCAAGGAATAAAAATCCTAACCTGCCCACATCTATGCAAGGCTATCCAACGTCACCCTATAACTGAAACCCACTGCACCCTCTCCAGAGCCTTCACATCTTTACTGCAATGGGGTGCCAGAAGTGCCTTCCCCTTCACTTGAATAGGAACATGTAACTTGAACTCTCACTATCAAACTTTTAAAAGCATCCTACATTACAGATGTCTCTTTGCCCATAAAAAACCTACTCCATTCAACTTTACCAAGTTCTTCTCTGATACCATCCTAAGTTGTCCTTGCCCCAATTCAGAACCTTATTTTGTGGAGCAACCCTCTTCTTATCAATAACTATTTTAAGCTAATAGAACTGTAGTCACTGGTCCCAAAGTGCTTTCCCAGTTTCCACTCAGCCACTTGCCCTGCCCAATTACCCGGGTTCAATCCTGACTATGTCTGTACGGAGTTTGTACGTTCTCCCCGTGACCTGCATGGGTTTTCTCCAAGATCTTCGGTTTCCTCCCACACTGGCGTGGTATAAATGTGAAAATTGTTAGTGTACGGGGATCGCTGGTCGGTGGGCCGAAAGACCTGTTTCCGCGCTGTATCTCTAAACTAAACTAAACTAAACTAAAAGGTAGGTCAAACTTTTCCCTCTCTCCTGTAAGCCCGTCTTCATATTGCCCGAGGAAACTTTCCTGAACACATTTGATACTTTCCTCACCATCTAACCCCTTAGCACTATGACAGTCCCAGCATATAGTTGGACAGTTAAAATCCCGTACTATGACAACCCTATTAGTCTTGCAGCTACCTGCAATCTCCAGCACATTTGTTCTATAATTATTGTGGACTATCTGGCTATCTACAGTACAATCCAAACAAGGTGATCATCCTTTTTATTTCTCAGCTCCATCTACATAGCCTTATTGGATGGTGCCTCTGAAATGTTAGTCGTCTCAGACTACTACTATGATGTTCTGCTTATTCAATAAAGCTACTTCCTGGAGTGGAATGTCCTACAGCAGATATGATGTGTTTGTAGGAATACCAAAGGACATGTGTAGGTATGTTACAATACTTACCTTCAGCGGCGCTGCAATTCTGCCACTGGCTGTGTGCGTGATTTTGGCGCGTTTGAGGGAGGGGGGCGGGGTTAAAACGCGTTTTTTTTCCGACTAGGTCCTGGATTATATTTGTTGGAGTGCACGTTTTTGCTAAAGAACCGTTCCGACGGCCGTTCTGTGTGTTTTTTTTTTAAATTTGCCCGACAAGTTAATCGCTGGAGTGATTTTAAAATCAGCTTCTGAAGCCGTCAATGCCGACAACGGGGCCGGATTTTAATTAGGGGACAGGTAAAAGAAAGTAGTTTAAATTTTATGTATAATAGTGTTTCTTAAGATGCATTTAATTCACATTTTAAGTTGCGAAACGGTGATTTTTTCCCCCGAAGAACCGGCAGTGTATTTGCAGCCGATATGGGGACTAAAATCACCGCAACCTCAATGTTCCAAATGGTCGCGTTCCAGAAAATCCCACAGGCAAGTTGATTTAAATGGCCATTAATTTACCGGTATTAAACATTAAATTCCTTCCATTTGGCCTATAAACCCACGACAATGAGATTTAAAAATTATGTTATATTCTGAATTCCTGTGTGAATGTAATTTGGACACTTAGGCTATTTAAAAATGTTAATCTATTCTTAAGAAATGGATAGATGTTTAGATCTAATAATTGAATTTTGTAATTAGCTACAATTAGGTAACTAACTAATTATATGCTTTAATTTCAAGTCATCTAAGTAAGATTGTTTCATATTTGTTTCAGAATGCTTCAATCAATAATAACTGAACATTTCTTTCAGTTCTCTTAATTTTTAAGAAAGTTATGGGCTTTAGACTGTTTTCGATCACAGCTTTTGTGTTAAGTCAATAAAAAAGCAATAGGGAACAAGATGCCAATTTCCGAGTATGAAAATGGCCATAACATTTTTAATACTGAAGATATGAAAGTGAATTAGGTGTCAAATTAAACTTCTTTTTATGCTTTCTCTGATGGGATAAATTAAAGACTTGATTTTAAAATCTCAAAATTTTGTAACATTGCTAACATGTGTTCAGAGGTTCCAGTATTCACTTCAGATTGGTATCTGATTAGAGAAATACAAGTGACTGATTTTTTTCTTGTCTATTATGAAACATTTTTAAACCTTATCGCAGCAAACTAGATATCACACATTTAGTTTGTTTAATCCTGATAAGGCAGACAATATATGTTTGTCTTTGGTAATGCACTTTCTGTATATGTACTTCCTCAGATAGGATAAATATCTTATCAACACAAATATTTTGCCTCATTATAACTGAGCTGACTTCAAATTGTCTGGTAAATGCCCCGGAATACCTTACATTCATTGTAAGGTCCTACAGAGATGAAAGTCATTTTCATTTCTGTTTGCAATAAGTTAATGATTTTTGACTTCTCTGTTTTGTTATTGTTTAGGAACTGATCATCTTTTCAAGATACCAGCGTTATATATTTGCGATCTAGATTACATCGATGTTGTTACTGAAGCATTTTCTCATCTCTGATTGGAATCTCAGCATTGTGCAATCCAGAACCTGTGCAATGTACATTAACACAACACATGATTGAAAAGACAAATTATTATTTTTAACAGCTTAAATGTTTATCATAGACATTGCTACAGTGATTAAAGATAATGGGATCTGTCATATCCTGAGTTGTTTTAGTTTAAATTATTCTGCCTCAAAGTCACGTCCTCGCCCCCCTCCTCGCGGCCTACCAACTGCCGGGGAGCGGGGACCAGACCAGAGCTTCAGCAGCGGCGGCGCAGCGCTGGATTCACAGCAGAGCGGGACGATGCATACCTGTATCGCCCTTTGAAGCTCCGGAGTGTTGGGCCGCTGCTCCAACATCGCGGAGCTGTGGTTCGTAGAGCTTCCAGCGCGGGCAGCACTGACCAACATCACAGAGTCCTGGGATCCCTTTGCCGAGGGCCGCCAGCGCGAATCTCCGCCCAGCACGGCCTGTGGACTTCGGGAGCCGTGGACTCCGGTAGGAAGTGGCCGATTCGGAGGTCCAAGCGGTACCGTTGGCCTCCCGTTCCGACGTCGGAGTTCCAACATCCCGGCGAGCGGACCTGAGCGGCGGGCCACCCGTAGCGGCGACAGCGGAGGGCTCCGGAGGCCCCGACCACGGGTGAACATCAAGAACATCAGAGGAAGATGACTGACTTTGGTGCCTTCCCTCACAGTGGGAAACTTTGATTCTGCTGTGTGGGGATGTTTTATGTTGAACTCTATCGTGTGTTGTGTTCTTTATTTATTTGTATGGCTGTATGGTGATCACATTTCACTGTGCCAACTGGCACATGACAAATAAATGTATCGTATCTTGTATCTTGAACACAATATTCGAACACAATATAGAATGATTTATCATAATACATGTGAGAAAGTTTGTGCTGCAAAATACAAATATTTCACTCTAACTCTGCAATAACCAAATTCTGAACTAACATTCCTGCTCCTTTCATTTAAATCACATGATAATGTTGAGCAAGGAAAGGAATTCTCCAGTAATGTGGAACTAAATATTAGCAATGGAAGTGGATGCGTCATCACTATTCTATGGAGGAGGAGCCATATACATCACTATGGAGGAGGAGCCATCTTGGTGAACGGCTGCTAGCCAGCAGCCGTCCGTTTTAAATCCGTTTTTTTTATAGTTTTTAGTGAGTCCTGTTTTTTGTTTGTAGGGGATATGGTCTTTTTAATGTGGGGGGTTTGTGTAAACTTTATTTCTAGGTCCCTACCTGGTCGGTGTGGCAGCCTTTTCTCCGGGCTGCCCGTTGACCCGTCCTCGTGGCCTACCTGCGGGCTTGGAGCGCCGTTTCCTGGCGGGAACCGCCCAGCACCTCGGCCTCGGCGGCGGCACAGCATTGGAGCGCTGGAGCGGAGCGGGCGATCCCTTGCCTGGGTCGCCGCGCTGGAGCGACGCGCTGGAGCTCTGGCGAGCTGGACCGCCGAGAGCAACAACTCCGGGCTGCGGGTCTGCGGAGCGGAGAGACGGCGTGCGTAGAGGCGGCAAGGCGGCAGTGCGGAGAGGCGGCGCCGACTTTGTCATTGGGAGCCTGGGAGCTCCAAACCGGCACGGCCTTGTCGGCTTCGGCAGCCGCGGGCTCCAACCAGGAAGCGACCGTTCCAAGTGGCCCAGCCGCCAAAAGGACTCTCCCGACGCCGGGGCAAGACCACCCGGTGAGAACGGCCAGGAACATCGGGCCTCCGTAGAGGCAATTGCGGTGGCCTCAATAGGCCTGACTTTGGGGTGATCATGGGGTGGGGACTGGACATTGTGCCTTCCTCCACAGTGCTATCCACTGTGGGGGGATGATTTTTTTGTCTAATTGTAGTCTTGTAGGTCTGTGTCCAAGATGGCTGCCGTGAAGAGAGAGTGGACGCTGGCACGATTTGGTTGCCGCTGCTCCCTCTTCACACTGTGTTTTTGATTTTCTGTTTTTGGATTGAATCCTGTTTTTAATTTGTGTCTCTGTGATGTCTTTATTACTAGTTATATTCCGATTATATGTTATTCCGATATACTATGTAAGGTGTCCTTGAGATGTTTGAAAGGCGCCCATTAAATAAAATTTATTATTATTATTATTATTCTTGTTTAAGGAAGAACTGCAGATGCTGGAAAAATCGAAGGTAGACAAAAATGCTGTAGGAACTTAGCGGGTGAGGCAGCATCTATGGAGAGAAGGAATAGGCGACGTTTCGAGTTGAGACACCTCTTCAGACTGAAGGACTGAAGACTGATAATAATCAGTCTGAAGAAGGGTCTCGACCCGAATTGTCACCTCTTCCTTCTCTCCAAAGATGCTGCCTCACCCGCTGAGTTCCTCCAGCACTTTTGTCTACCTTTCATCACTATTCTTAATCATCTCTTCTTACCTTATGTTGAAGTGATTGCAAGGGGCAATTTTATAATAGACATTTCTGGCCATGCAATATTTCTACATTATCAACAATATTCAATAGTTGGCTGTGGGCAGCAACGTTAGCAATGCTAAAATATTCCCTGTAATAGTGACTCCTATCAAGTCATTGGGTTGAACAGTACAGAAGAATATTTGTCACTTGAAGAACTTATTATGAGTTGAGTAGAGAGACACAAAATGCTGGAGTAACTCAGCGGGACAGGCAGCATTCCTGGATCGAAGGAATGGGTGACGTTTTGAGTCGAGACCCTTCTGCGTTGACAGCAAACAGCACCCTGTACAGCATGGGGCTGTGGTATCAGAAGTATGGTTTCATCTTTCCCTTTCCCTGCCATGACCCCACCACATTCAAGCTGGAGAACTCATCCACAGAGCTTAAGTGCCAACTATGGTGTACTTGGCTTTGGAACTAAAAATTGTGAGTCCAAGTCTTACTCCAGAAACTTGAGCAGGAAATTCCTGGCTGAGGTTCCGATGCAGTCGCAAGAGATTGTAATAATTCTGGGGTCTGTCTGATCTCCTTGGAGGATATGAAACGTCAATTAATGTTATTTTGAAGATCAGGAATTTATCCTTGGTTAATATTTATCTTTCAGTCATGGTCATGAAAAGAGACTATCTGCCTATTATCACATTGTTATTTGTAGTATCCTTGCATCCTTCTGCAATCTATCAATCTCCCCTTCACAGTTCCCAACACTCATGTTTTGTGTCATCCACAAAATTAGAAATACTGGCAAGGTATAGATCTGAAAAAGACACTGGTCTGACACTGATCCTGGGGAAGAATTGCTTAGTTCTTCACTAGGTATGTTAGCATTCATAGCAAAAGGATTTGAGTATAGGAGCAGGGAGGTTCTACAGGGTCTTGGTGAGACCACACCTGGAGTATTGCGTACAGTTTTGGTCTCCTAATCTGAGAAAAGACATTCTTGCCATAGAGGGAGTACAGAGAAGGTTCACCAGACTGATTCCTGGGATGTCAGGACTTTCATATGAAGAAAGACTGGATAGACTCGGCTTGTACTCACTAGAATTTAGAAGACTGAGGGGGGATCTTTTAGAAACTTACAAAATTCTAAAGGGGTTGGACAGGCTAGATGCAGGAAGATTGTTTCCGGTTGGGGAAGTCCAGAACAAGGGGTCACACTTTAAGGATAAGGGGGAAATCTTTTAGGACCGAGATGAGAAAAAAAAAATTCACACAGAGAGTGGTGAATCTCTGGAATTCTCTGCCACAGAAGGTAGTTTAGGCCAGTTCATTGGCTATATTTAAGAGGGAGTTAGATGTGGCCCTTGTGGCTAAAGGGATCAGTGGGTATGGAGAGAAGGCAGGTGTAGGATACTGAGTTGGATGATCAGCCATGATCATATTGAATGGCGGTGCAGGCTCGAAGGGCCGAATGGCCTACCCCTGCACCTAATTTCTATGTTTCTATGTTTCACCTTTACTGGTACTGGAACAGATATTTAGACAGATTACCAAAAGATACCGAAGCAACAATGTAGCCTTAGTGGGTGACTTTAACTTCCCCGATATTGACTGGAACTTGCTCAAGGCAAAATTTGTTAAGTGTACTCAAGAGCATTATGTGGATAGTCCAACCTGAGAAGGGAACATACCAGATGTTGTGTTAGGAAATGAGACTGGCCAGGAGACTGGTGTTACCGTGGAAGAGCATTTTGGGAATAGCGACCACATCTCCATATGTTTTAACACTGTTTTGAATAGGGATAAGGCTAGACTTTGTGGGCAGGTACAAAATTGGTCTAAGGTAAAGTATAACATGTTTAGGCAGGAGTTCAGGAGGATACACGAGAAGATGTTGTTATTGAA
Organism: Amblyraja radiata; assembly: GCF_010909765.2. Classification (NCBI taxonomy): domain Eukaryota; kingdom Metazoa; phylum Chordata; class Chondrichthyes; order Rajiformes; family Rajidae; genus Amblyraja; species Amblyraja radiata. The sequence continues at coordinate 39,217,444 of NC_045973.1, read as the reverse complement.
TAAATCCACATCTGATTGTGTTCCTCAGCTGCCGCAGGAAGTACATCCTCTGTTGTGCCTTTTTCACTGTGGAGTCGATGGTGGGCCCCCATTTAAGGTCCTTGGAGATGATGGTTCCAAGAAACTTAAAAGACTCCACAGATATGACTGTGGTGTTGTTGATGCTGAGTGGGGTGAGAGGAGGGGGAGCTCTCCTAAAGTCTACAATCAATTCCACTGTCTTAAGAGCATTGAGCTCCAGGTTGTTGCGATGGCACCAGGACGCCAGCTGTGTCACTTCCTGTCTGTGCGCAGATTCCTCCCCATCCTGGATCAGTCCAATCAGAGTTGTGTCGTCCACAAACTTGAGAAGCTTGACAGAGGAGTCTGTGGAGGTGCAGTCATAGAAACAAGGAAAATAGGTGTGGGAGGAGGCCAATTGGCCCTTCGAGCCAGCACCGCCATTCATTGTGATCATGGCTAAGGGTCGTTGGTGTACAGAGAGTAGAGGAGAGGAGAGAGTACGCAGCCTTGCGTTGCTCCTATGCTGAGGGTCTGCGGGTCCGAGATGTGCTTTCCCAGCCTCACATGTTGCTTCCTGTCTGTCAGGAAGCTGGTGATCCGCCGACAGAGGGGTTCAGGCACAGTCAACTGGGAGAGTTTAGAGTGTAGTAGCTCTGGCACAATGGTGTTGAATGCAGAGCTAAAATCAACAAACAAAATCCTTGCATAGGTCCCCTGGCGGTTTGGATGCTGGAGGATGAAGTGCAGGCTCAGGTTGACTGCGTCATCCACAGATCTAATGGCCCAATATGCAAACCAGCATATCGCAAACCAGTTTGTGATATTTTTCAGCTGGGCCAGCACAAGCCTTTCAAGGGTCTTCATGACTACAGAGGTATGTGCGACAGGCCTGTGGTCTTAAGACCAGTAATCCTTGTCTTTTTGGATACAGGGACAATAGTGGAGACTTTGAAGCAGGCAGGGACAGTACAGGTTTGCATGGACTGGTTGAAAATGTCTGTGTAGACCGTTGCCAGTTGTTCGGCACGGAGCTTGAGTGTAGAGGGGGAAACATTGTCCGGTCCTGGAGATTTCTGGCTTTTCTGTCTTCTGAACAGCCTCTCCACCTCCTCTATTTTTATTGTTGATGATGGAGAAGTGATGTTGTGCAGCACGGAGGGGGTGGGTAGTGGACGAGTCCACAGTCTTTTGCAGTCAGGCTGTAATTGGGTGTGAAGTGGTGATCGGAGAGGGGTGGGTGGGAAAGGGTCCAGTCTTGCTTTAAGTAGGTGTGAAGGGTGATTGGGGAGGAGTAGGTGTAGAAGGGTCAAGTCTTTGCAGACTGGGGTCTGGCTGTGTTGGTTGGGGAGGGGGGGGGGGGGGATTCAGCCTATCCCACGACTAAAGGGGGAGTAGTTGTACAGTTTGATAGGTAAACTATGTGATCTAGCCCACCAGAGTGGTCTCATTTGCAAACATTTAGGTGAAGTCAGAGCCCCTCCCTCCCCTTCCCCTAATCTTTGCACACCTTCAATCCTTTCCACTCATCATTTTAATTTCATGTTTCATGTATCTTGTGTTTTATGACTTGGTAGATCAATTTCCCTCCTGGGATAAATAAAGTTCTTTTGTATCGTATCGTATCACAAACAAGGAGATAGAGTACTTGTTAATATGGTGTCAGAACAATAATCTCTCCCTCAATGTCATCAGGACAAAGAAGCTGGATCTCATCTTCGGAAAGCATGGTGGAGTACATGCCCAGCAGCATCAATGGTGGGGAAGTGGAAATGGTTGAGTGTTTCTAGTTCCTTGGTATAAATATCACCAACAATCTGTCATGGAACAAACACATTGATGGAACAGCCAAGAAGGCACACTAGAGTCTCTACTACCTGATGAGACTAAGGATATTCGGCATGTCTACAAACTTCTACAGGTGCACTCCAGAAAGTACCACATCTTGATTTAGGAACAGCTTTGCCAAGACCACAAAAGACTGCAGGGAGCTGTGGATGTGGCCACTCCATCTCATGGACCAGACTTCCAATCATTGTCTCAATTTACTCTTCATGCTGCCTCGGAAAAGCAACCAACATAATCAAAGATATATCCCATCCAGGTCATTCCTTCTACTCTCTGCTCTCAACTGGCAGAAGGTACAGAAGCATGATAGCATGCACCACCGGGAATGGCTGCTCCCCCTCTGTTATCAGGCATCCGAACGGTCGGTCCATCGATAAGCTAGGGTACTGGCCTAGTCACAAACCCATTGTGGACTTTGTCTACAGGACTGGTGGGCTGCAATGCTGAGAATTATATTCTCTGAACATTGTATCTTCCCCTCTCCATAGTACCCGAATTTGAATTGATTTATGAATTGAATTGATTGATATATGAATTTATGAATTGAATTGATCGATATATTTATGTATAGTTTAGAGACACAGCATGGAAACAGGTCCTTTGGCCCACCAAGTTCATGCCTAACATCGACCACCCGTTTATACTGGTTCTATGCTATTCCACTTTCTCATCCACTCCCTACACACTGGGAGCAATTTACAGAGACCAGTTAACCTACAAACCCACGGGTCTTTGGGGTGTGGGAGGAAACCGGAGATCCACGCGGTGGCAGGGAGTACGTGCAAACTCCACATAAACAGCACCTGAGGTCAGAATCAAACTGGGGTCTCCGGTATCTCTACCAGTTGCACCAATGTGCTGCCCTGTATATGTGATCTGTTTGGATAGCATGCAAAACAGCTTTTCCCTATACCTTGGTACATGTGAAAATAATAAACCTAAACCAATAGATTATGTGCGGGAAGGTAAGAGTTGATGTTGGTATCAAGTTCAGCAGAGATATTGTTGGTTAAAAGCCCTGTTCCTACATCCTACACTATGTTCTATACATTCTATGTACTGATAAGTCCTTCAGATGGCACTCATCAAAAGCCTCTTGGCATCCATCTCCATCGCATTAAATCAAGGTTCTCATCAACTCTATCTGTCACATGATCAAATATTCTAACATATTAGTTAAACACAATGTGCCCCATCCAATTTCCCTGATAAAGAACTCATTTAGTCTTGAAACACTGATCTCAACATCCAAGTGAAATCTTGGTTCTTGTCCGCATTCAGCCCTACACTCACCTACTATTCTTGTACGTTTATATGGTTGCTGAACACTTCTAGATTCCCTTTTACATTGGTAGAGAAAATATAGAGAAAGTACAGAACTAATTAAAATTAATTACAGAGAGGTACAGGATTAATCTTCCTCCATTTGACCTCCTTGTTATTTTCAGTTCACTTCATCTGATTCTTTTCTAATCAGCCTGGTTTTGCCTGTATTTACAACCCAACATTTGTTATAGGCAGGTACACAAAAAAGCTGGAGAAACTCAGCGGGTGCAGCAGCATCTATGGAGCGAAGGAAATAGGCAACGTTTCGGGCCGAAACCCTTCTTCCTGGTGAAGTGGATGAAGTCAGTCAGTTGTGTGTGGGTGCAGGAGGTGGCCCCAAAGCAGTCGTCGATGTAACGGAGGTAGAGGTCGGGGATGGGGCCCTGGTACGTATTGAACAAGGATTGTTCGATGTACCCGACAAAGAGGCAGGCGTAGCTGGGGCCCATGCGTGTGCCCATAGCTACGCCTTGTACTTGGAGGAAATGGGAGGAGTCAAACGTGAAGTTATTGAGGGTAAGGACCAGCTCCGCTAGGCGGAGGAGAGTGTCAGTGGCTGGGTATAGGTTGCTCCTCTGGTCGAGGAAGAACCGGAGGGCTTTGAGGCCATCCTGGTGGGGGATGGAGGTGTAGAGTGACTGGATGTCCATGGTGAAGATGAGGGGGTGAGGGCCTAGAGAATGGAATGCGCGGAGGCGGCAGAGAGTGTCTGAGGTGTCTTGAACATAGGTAGGAAGGGATTTAACCAAGGGGGATAGGATGGAGTCAAGGTATGTGGAGATGAGTTCGGTGGGGCACGAACAGGCGGAGACAATGGGTCTACCGGGACAGTCAGGTTTGTGGATTTTGGGGAGAAAGTAAAAACGGGCCGTGCAGGGCTGGGGAACGATGAGGTTGGAGGCTCGGTCGGGCAGGGCATGGGAGTTGATGAAGTCGGTGATGGTGCTAGAGATGGGGGCTGGTGCTCGTCAGTGGGGTCATGGTCCAGTGGTAAGTAGGAGGAGGTGTCTGAGAGTTGGCGCGTGGCCTCAGCTTTGTAGAGAACGACGCGCCAGACTACCACGGAACCTCCCTTGTCGGCTGGTTTGATAACCCAATCTGGGTTGTTGCAGAGTGATTCGATGGCAGTGCGTTCAGGGGGGAAGAGATTGGAGTGAGACAGGGGAGTGGAGAAGTTGAGGCTGTTGACGTCACGACGGCAGTTTTGGATAAAGAGTTCCAGAGCCGGGACTTTATGAGGGGGGTTCCACGACGAGGGGGTGTGTTGGAGACGGGAAAAGCGGTCATCAATGGGGGGCGAGGACTCCTCCCCATGGAAGTGCGCTGTGAGGCGGAGGCGACGGTAGAAGAGCTCCAAGTCGTGGTGGGCGCGGAACTCATTGAGGTGGGGACGGAGGGGGACAAAGGTAAGACCTCTGCTGAGGGCAGACCGTTCGGTGTGGGAGAGGGGGAGGTCGGGGGGGATGGTGAACACCCGGCAGGGATGGGAGTTGGGGCCAGAGGAAGGCAGGTGGGTGGACTGGGGACGTGGCGATGTGTGGTGGGGGGGTGGTGGGTGGTCAGGGGGTGGGAGGAGAGTCAGTGGAACAGCCACTGAGGTTAGCAAGGCTGGGCAGACTGACACTAGGACCCAGTGGAGTCAAACCCAGGAGAGTGGGAATTAGCAGCGTGGAGGCTTCAGGCCCAGTGCAGAGTCCAGGCTCCAGGTAAGGTGACGGCTGTGGGCTGCTGGAGGGAGGTGGAGTGGCGAGGGTCAATGGACCCGATGGTGGGAGTCGTGGCGCGGGTCAACGGACCCGATGGTGGGAGTCGTGGCGCGGGTCAACAGACCCGATGGTGGGAGTCCAGTGGCGAGTCCAGTGGCGAGGGTCGGCGGACCCGATGGTGAGAGTCCATTGTTATAGGCAGCCTTTTTTACTTTACCTTCCTCTTAATGTATTTTATCATCCAGGCAACTCGATTTGGTTGTTCTTCCTTTGCCCCTTATGAGACTATGTCTCAACTGTACCCCAAGCAGAACCTTACCTGTTAATGTTTGGTTCTGATAACATTGAACCACTCCTATCCTGTTGTAGATGGTCGTGGGGTGGGAGATTGCAGCCTTCACCTGGTGCGCCCTGTTTCGACGAATGCAATCAACCCAGCATGCAGCATTATCACATATATCAGGGTACAATGAAATTCCTTGTTTGCATGAAGGTCATAAAGTAACCAGTCTATGTGATAATGATGAATACCACTATAAACACAACAACAAATACAACATTCCCCCCATTTTAGAATGTGGCTATCATTGATCGGATTATCATTGATTGGACTTTACTGGATTTATCTTGCACTAAACATTATTCACATTATTCCCTTTATCGTGTGTCTGTACACTGTGAACGATTCGATTTTAACCATGTTTCGTCTTTCCGCTGACTGGTTAATATGCAACAAATGCTTTTCACTGTATCTTGGTACGCGTGACAATAAACTGAACTTAAACCCAATCACTAAAGATCTGAAGAAGGGTTTCAGGCCGAAACGTTGCCTATTTCCTTTGTTCCATAGATGCTGCTGCACCTGCTGAGTTTCTCCAGCATTTCTGTCAACCTCTAAAGATCATGCCAAGATTTCATATTATTATCGCCTGAATGTCCCCACACCAAAACTCAGTGCAATTCACCCTCTTCATTCCCAGAATCATATCCAGAAATGCCGCTTTCTTCAATCAACAAGAAATATACCTCTTCTTCTTCTTCTTCTCCTCGGTGCATATGGCGTGCACAGCCTAAAGTTGGAGGACAACTTGTTCTATTTGATCTTATTTGTGCACGCCAGGTCGATTGTATTCGTCGAAACAGGGTGGACCAAGTGAAGGTAGCAATCTCCCACAAGAAATATACCGATGATTTGGAATATTATCCTGGATATATTTCAGAAACCCTTCACTCTCTCTGCGTTATGATCCAGGCTTACATGCAGATTATAACCACCCCCTTTTTACATTTCTCTGTATTTTCTCTGCATTTTTGCTCCTCTATATCTCTTCCACTTGTTGGTGACCTGCAGAATATCAAACATTTTCTTTCTTTGACCCCTTTGCAATCTCTCTTTTTCCCTACAGTTGTAACATTCTCTTTAATTAACACCCCTCGCCCTTCCTTTTCATTACTATTCTTCAGTTGGGGGCTATGGGTGAGTGATTGAACATTGCTTTGGGGAAATGGGGCCCAATGGGTCCCACTTGATCTAGTTCTTCCTAAGTATTTTGTCTCCAGACATATTTCATGCCCAATCCTGGCGTTTAAATGGATAAGGGCCAAGTGCTAGCATACGAGACCAGCTCAGACAGACATTTTAGTCAGCATGGATGGGTTGGTCTGGAGGGTAAACATAAAATGCTGGATTAACTCAGTGGGACAGGGAGCATCTCTGAAGAGAAGGAATGGGTGATGTTTCGGTTCGAGACCTTCAGAGGGTCGAGAGCAGCATTTCTCAACCTTTTTACCCTTGCGGAACCCTTGAACCCTTGTCTCAGGGAACCCCTACATACAAATTATTATATATCTTTATTAATCTTTCTTTCTCTTTCATAAACATTCTCGTTCATTAGGCAAACATAATATATTTTTCATACATAATACATAATAACTGGTTTAAGCAAAAAATAACATATGTTTTTCTCAAGTTTAATGACAATGCAAAAAAAAACAGAAATCAAACTGCTTATTCAAAACAGAAGCAAATAAAGGCAAACAGAAGAACTAACCCTGGATGAGAGAGAGAGAGAGAGAGAGAGAGAGAGAGAGAGAGAGAGAGAGAGAGAGAGAGAGAGAGAGAGAGAACACAACACACATACACTTTTCATAAACTAACAAAATAAACTTTTGATAAACTAACAAAAATAAACATAAACATACTTACATTTTTTAATTCATATAACATCCCTAAATAATGGGTAAAAATGACTAATTAACGTGGGTGATTGAGGAACAGTACCTGCACGCCAGGAAGCCCAGACAGGACTGATGGAGACCATGCATGCGTCTGTACTCGAGTAAGTCACTTGATGATACACAAATCTGTCACGAGTGCTTTCAACTCACAGGTCCCCTGTTCCCTCTGTGCTCACCCTCTCAGGGTCTCTGTTCTGGTTGTGTCCATGCTCCCAGGACCTCTATTTCTACTGTGCTCATGCTCTCCGGGCCTCTGCTCCTGCGGTGTTAGCACCCTCAGCCTTTATGTTCTCACTCTGTTCACACTCTGAGGGGCCCTGTTCCTGCTGTGCTCACATTCCAAAAGCCTCTGTTCCCACTGTGTTTACACTCAGGAACTCTGTCGCTGTGGTGTTCGCACTCTCCAGGCATCCGTCCCCTTGCTAGTCACGCTTTATTCACGTTTATCTCTCATGCTTCTAAACTCAAACCTCGCCAATGTCTCGATAATATAGAAGATAGTCACAAAAAGCTGGAGTAGCTCAGTGGGTCAGGCAGCATCTCTGGAGAAAAGGAATAGGTGACATTTCAGGTCGAGACCCTTCTTCAGACTGAGAGTCAGGAGAGAAGGAAATGAGAGATATAGACGATAATGTAGAGAGCTATCGAACAAATTAATGAAAGATCTGCAAAAAAGTAATGATGATAAAGGGAATATTGTTAGCTGTGGCCTAGGTGGGAACAGAGAATGAGACTCAACAAGACGACTTTGAAGCTGGTGCGACGTGGGTGGGGGAGGGATGGAGAGAGAGGGGATGCAAGGGTTCCTTGAGGTTAGATAAATCAATATTCATACTGCTGGGTTGTAAGCTGCCCAGGCGAAATATGAGACGCTGTCCCTCCAAATTGTGTTTGGCCTCACTCTGACAATGGAGGAGGCCTAGGACAGAAAGGTCAGTGTGGGAATGGGAAGGGGAATTAAATTGTTTGGCAACTGGGAGATCAGGTAGGTCCAGGCGGACTGATAATGTAGTGTAGGCTGGTCCTGCAGTGCAGTACAGAGAAAATGCTGTAGGAGTTGTAATCTTCCCCTGAAATGTTAAAACCCTTCTGCATTCTCAGAAACAAATGTTTAAAAAAATGCTTTAACTGCAGTTGAAGAAGGGCAGGAGATTTCTCCTAGCAACCTGCCCTCAGGGAACATTGCCAAAACAGATTAGCAAGTCGTTTATCTCATTTCAAAAACACTTCATTAGCTTTGAGGTAGGAGTTGAATCTTTCTTCCAATCGGCCAGAGGCAAATTACTTCTGTGGAAACTTTGCATGTGTGTGTGCATCGGTTTACAAAGAATTCATATTGTCTTTTTAAAGGCCGTTTTGATTATATGCCACCAAATGTCACCCTAGTTCCTAGTGGTCCAGTAATGTTGTGTTGTGGAGTGCAGGCTACTGGTCAAGCATTGCACATCACTATGGCTTAAGGAAGTAAACTACTCAAGTAAATATGAAAGTAATAAATGGGAACAGGTGTAGAATAGTACAGCACAGATCATCATCAGCGGTCACTCAAAACCAGTAGGACTGTCCTCTCATAGAAACATAGAAAATAGGTGCAGGAGTAGGCCATTCGGCCCTTCGAGCCTGTACCGCCATTCAATATGATCATGGCTGATCATCCAACTTCTGCATTCTCAGAAAAAAAAATTCGCATGGAGGACGCCTGTGCGTGACTTTGTTTAACGTGGGGAGACTGGTGCACAGACAGCCACCACACGGTCCTTGACGACTGGAGACCCTTTTCTGCTGCAGCCTTCATCCGCCTTCCCAGCCATTGTGACGCTCCACTAAAGTCAGCCATCGTCCTCTGCCTGTTCCACCGTTGAGGTCTTGGTTGGATTGCTCATTGTCAGAGTCCTCCCTCTCGACCTTACCGCCATGGGCTCCAGACGGCAACGCTCTCAGGATCTCAGGACCACACAAGCTTCTCCACTATGGCATGGTGAAAATCCACAAAGACACACCGTACATCCCACATTTTCACACACTATCCGCTTGATGAAGATAGTTCTACTCATCTCAGTCCTAAATAGGCTACCCTTTAATTCCATTGAACAGACGTAGACATTTGTTGATGTGTTGCCGTTTTGGATCTCTTCATTGTGTTCAGCTAAGAATCAGGTTGGGGGAAAGCTGGGAGGGGCAGGATAAGGCCGGACAGGTAGTAAGCTAAAGGAAGACACAAAATGCCGGAGTAAACAATGGGTGATGTTTCAGTTCGAGACCCATCTTCAACATGAGGACCTTCCTACACACAGGTAATAGGCTAATACTGGTGAGAAAGTTTGTGTGATTGGCAAATGGTTCGACACAGGCCAGAGATAAAAGACAGAAGGTGTGAGACAAAACGATTGTGAAGCTAAAGGTCATCAGGTGATAAGGACTAGGAGTGGAATTTGGCCATTCGGCCCATCTAGTCTACTCCACCATTCAATCGTGGCTGATCAATCCCTCCCTCCTATCCACATTCTCCTGCCTTCTCCCCATAGCCTCTGGCATTCGCAATAATCAAGAATCTATCAATGACTTAAAAATATCCACAGACTTGGCCTCCACAGCCTTCTGTGTCAAAGAATTCCACAGATTCGCCACCAAAGGAAGGAATGTTGGTGGAGGATGAAGAGGAGGGGAGAAATAGGTGTGCGTTGAGGTGGGGTACATGAGAGGGAGGGGGAGTTAAGGGGACAAAGTGTTTTAATCCATACCACAGGTGGGACGGAGGAGATTTCTTCTGATTATAAGAAGTTTACAATGTTGTTGGAATCAGCAGATGAAATGCCGTGCGGAGTTTAAGCTCCAGCTGCAATCTGCAATTCTGACACTAATTACATTTGTTATGAAAGGCGTTCTCTGCCAAAGTCTGCCGTGTCTGTAGCAATCAGGCAATTTTCCAAAAGGTAGCTTTGAAAAATATTTACCTTAAAAATAGTCTTTGATGTATTTGAAAGGTAATTTTGCATAGTTTGATGAATATAGTTGAATGGGTTGCGGTAAACTAAAAAGTAAGCATTTTGATTTGAATTTTCAATCTAGAGCCAGAGGAAGATAGACACTCGAGTAACTCGGTGGGACAGGCAGCATCTGTGGAGAGAAGGAATGGGGGACGTTTCAGGTCGAGACCCTTCTTCAGACTTGGGGAGTCTTCATAACCAGAGGAATCAAATCTATTCGCCAGATGGCTTCCCGTCAGGCCGCGGCTGCGGACTGGGAACGCGGCCGGAGGTGTTTATCGAGGCGCCGCGGTCTAGATGACCCCCGGATGGCCGCGGAGAAGCCCGGGTCAGAGCCCTGCCGGGGCCTGGCCTCGCAGGCCGGCGGGGAATGGGTCAGCACCGCGGAGGCCTCAGGAGTTGTGAACACCCAGAGAGTTGTGAAATTGTGGAATTCTCTGCCTCAGAAGGCATCGGAGGCCTATTTACTGGCTGCATTCAAAAGAGAGTTAGAATGAGATCATAGGGCTAGCGGAATCAAGGGGTATGGGGAGAAGGCAGGAACGGGGTACGGATTGTGGATGATCAGCCATGATCACATTGAATGGCAGTGCTGGCTCGAAAAGCCGGATGGCCTACTCCTGCACCTATCGTCTAACCTCTCCCCCCCTGAACGTACAGCCCTCCGCTCACTCTGCAGCAACCCCGACTGGATAATCAATCCCGCCGACAAGGGAGGTGCCGCGGTAGTCTGGCGCGCTGACCTCTACCAGACTGAGGCCAGGAGACAACTCTCAGACACCTCCCCCTACTTATCCTTGGACCGAGACTCCACAGACGAGCACCAGGCCTTAATCTCAAATACCATTACTGGTTTCGTCACTTCCGACTCTCTGCCCTCTAAAGCCTCCATCCTTATCGTTCCCCAGCCCCGCACGGCCCGATTTTATTAAACAAAAGGCTACCAATACTCTCCTCCGCCTAGCAGAGCTGGTCCTTACCCTCAACAACTTCTTCTAAGACTCCTAAGACTCCTTCCACTTCCTCCAAATCCAAGGCGTAGCTATGGGCACTCGCATGGGCCCTAGTTATGGGCACTTGCATGGGCCGCAGCTTGCCTGCCTCTTTGTAGAGTACGTCGAACAATTCCAAGCGTACACTGACACTATTCCTAAACTCTACCTCCGCTACATCGACAACTGCATTAGTGCTGCCTCCTGCACCCATACAGAACTCACTGACTTCATCAACTTCACCACTAATTTCCATCCTGCACTCCAAATTCACGTGGACCATCTCCAACATCTCCCCACCGTTTCTGGATCTCATCGTCTCCATCACAAGAAACAGACTACTGACCGACATCAACTACAAAACCAATGACTCCCATGGCTAACTTGACTACACTTCTTCCCACCCTGCTTCCTGTAAAGACTCTATCCCCTACTCCCAATTCCTCCGTCTATGCCGTATCTGCGCCCAGGATGAGGTGTTCCATTCCAGGGCAACGGAGATGTCCTCATTCTTTAGGAAATGGGGGTTCTCCTCTTCCATTATAGATGAGGCTTTCACTAGGGTCTCCCCAATATCCCGCAGTTCTGCTCTTGCACCCCCTCCCCCCATTCATGTGAAGGACAGAGTCCCCCTAGTCCTCAGCTTCCACCCCAACTGCCGTCGCAAACAGCATATAATCCTCCAACATTCTTGTCACCTTCAACGGGATCCTACCTACTACTGGCTACATCTTCCCATCTCCACACCTTTCTGCTCTCCACAGAAACCATTCCCTCCGAAACTGATCAGCTCGTCCCTTCCCGCCCAAACCACCCCCTCCTCAGGTACTTTCACCTGCAACCGCAGGAGATGCAACACCTGTCCCTTTACCTCCCCTGTCGACTCCATCCAAGGACCCAAACAGCTTCTCCAGGTGAGGCAGAGGTTCACTTGCATCTCTTCCAACCTCATCTACTGTATCCGCTGTTCCAGGTGTCAACCTCTCCACATCAGTGAGACCAAGCACAGGTTCGGCAATCGTTTCGCTCTGTTCAGTCCGTCTTAACCTACCTGATAGCCTGGTTGCTCAACACTTTAACTCCCCCTCCCATTACCAATCTGAACTTTCTGTCCTGAGCCTCTTCCATTGTCAGAGTGAGGCCCAGCGCAAATTGGAGGAACAGCACCTCATATTTCGCTTGGGTAGCTTACACCCCAGCGATATGAACATTGACCTCTCTAACTACAGATAGCCCTTGCTTTCCCTCTCTCTCCCATCCCCTCGCCCTTCCCAGTTCTCCCACTAGTCTTACTGTCTCTGACTACAATCTATCTCTGACCCGCCCACTCCCCTGATTTCAGTCTGAAGAAGTATCTCAACCCGAAACGTCACCCATTCTTTCCCTCCAGAGATGCTGCCTGACCCGCTGAGTTACTCCAGCATTTTGTGTCTGCCTTCAATTTAAACCAGCATCTGTAGTTCTTTCCTATCTATTTTCTATGTATTTACGTATCTATGACTCGGCAGCGTTAGTGAAGAGTTCGTTGCGGCGGCTGATGATGGCGTTGACCGACGGACACGTGAAGAGTCGGCAGTGGTGAAGCCTCGTGGCGGTGGGGCATTGACAGCGGAGGGGGATCAGTGAGGGTGGGGCATCGTGGCAGTGGGACATCGGCAACGGTGGAGCACTGGTGGCGGTGAAGCCTCACAGCGGTGGTGGGACGCAGTCAATGAGAGCGCGGGGGACCATCGTGAGGGAGGGGGGAGAACAATAGAGGAGCCGGCGTACTTTGTAACTTTGTCTGCGCCGTAGGTGGCCGCTATTTGTAAACCTTGGATATGCAAGCGAAGCATTTCACTGTGCTTTGTCACAAGTGACAATAAAGTATTCCATTCCATATTGACTTTTTAAACTGGTTTCTTGTTTTAGTGGGATAGCCTTGGTAAGTTTTTTTAAAAGATCATTCTGATCTTTCGGCACATATTGATTAGTGTACTTGCATTCCAAAGATCCAGCTTAAAGCCAGGAGCCTCCCAAAAGCAGAAATCCCCAAGACTGGGTGTTATAATTTTCACGGCTTTGGCCGGCTTCTTGTTTGGTTGTATTAAACTAGTACAGAAAAGGCATAACATTGATTTTTCAAAACAACTTTGCAGACCGCGGCACGGTGGCGCAGCGGTAGAGTTGCTGACTTACAGAGCTTGCAGCACCGGAGACCTGGGTTTGATCCCGACTACGGGTGCTGCCTTTACGGAGTTTGTACATTCTCCCCGTGACCTGCGCGGGTTTTCTCCGAGATCTTCGGTTTCGTCCCACATTCCAAAGACGTACAGATTTGTAGGTTATTTGGCTTGGTGTATGTGCCAATAGTCTCTAGTGTGTGTAGGATAGTGTTAGTGTGCGGGAATCGCTGGTCAGTGCGGACTCGGTGGGCCGAAGGGCCTGTTTCCGCGCTGGATCTCTAAACTAAACTAAATCTCCCTGATATTTAGACCAATTACATCACTACCAGGAGAATTACACCAAAAGCAGACCTAGCAATGGTAACTTCAGACACACATACAGTATCTGCATTGTTAATAAGTAGGAAGGAACTGCAGATGCTAGTTTAAACCGAAGATAGACACAAAATGCTGGAGTAACACAGTGGGCCCCATTCCTTTTCTCCACAGATGCTGCCTGTCCCGCTGAGTTACTCTGGAATTTTGTGTCTGTCTTCTGCCTTCTTAATGCCTGTATTTGCATAAATGGAACAACAGGTACATGAGGCTTGTTATCCTGGATATTTTTAGTCGCTGTTAGAAACATTATTGGTACAGTAACAAGAAATCTGACTTTGATTCTTCAGCCAATGACAGCACTTGCCTTTGTATTCCTCTTGTAATCGGAGATGTGTACCCTTCCAGAACTGCATTTCGTATTGATTGGGATCGCACAAGTATCAACTAACAATACAGTGTCACATTTTATTTCAAAGAACCAGCTGTAACAATGGCTTATAGTAATAACAGTAAAATCTACTTCCCCTTGGGAGATGGGGCGAATGCTATCTCTCTGCATCATCTCGTTTCTTTTAAGCTTTGCAGTAACTGGTGACATATCACATAAATGCATCCTTTATGAGCTGCCCGTGATTGTCTGCTGTTCTGAGTACAGCCTCCGGAACGTACACCCTCATGCCAGCAGAATGTTATACATACTCCATGTGAAATTGTTTCAGTGTAACCTTCCACGAGGTCCCTGATTACACCCGCTGGTTTTCACTGACTCAGGTAACTTGGTTTGGAATGTACATGAATGGGCTTTGTTCCATTCCTTTGGCAGTGTTATGACTTTGAAACAGCTCAGCCAATGTCATTCCCCTAAATATCGTTAATAGGCTTAGTGAGTGTATATTAATATTTTATTGGGGGGATATAACATGTGACACATACAGTTTTAGAGTCATCCACTTCGGTACATCCTACAGCAATATATATTGCATTCATATATAATACTATGCTGCCTAATACTTATCTTCTATGAAATTCTATTCCTTTATTTGTAGTATTTCATTAACACATATCTTTCTTATTTACTTTTTGTTCAGGTACACAGTATGGCTCTTTCTCATTATAGAGAATTTCTAATCAAGTGAGTTAGGAATAATTGAAATCCAAATACTAATTAAAATCACAGCATATTCCTGATCCACACAGTATATGTTCAACGGCACGGTGGCGCAGCGGTAGAGTTGCTGCCTTACAGCGCATGCAGCACTGGAAACCCGGGTTCGATCCCGACTGCAGGTAGGTGCTGTCTGTACGGAGTTTGTACGTTCTCCCTGTGACCTGCGTGGGTTTTCTCCGAGATCTTCGGTTTCATCCCAGACTCCAAAGATGTACAGGTATGTAGGAAAATTGGCTTGGTAAATGTAAAAATTGTCCCTAGTGTGTGTAAGACAGCGTTAATGTGCTTGGATCACTGGTCGGTGCGGACCCGGTGGGCCGAAGGGCCTGTTTCTCACTGTATCTTTAAAATCTAAAAATCTAAAATTATTTAGAAAATTGGAACAAAAATCAATCAATTTATTATAATAAATTAACAGGACCACTTGCAGTGTTCTATTATTCATGTAGATAAGTCATAGGAGCAGAATTTGGCTATTCAGCCCATCGAGTCTACTCCGCCATTCAATCATGGCTGATCTATCTTTCCTTCTCAACTCCATTCTCCTGTCTTCACTCCATAACCTTTGACACCCTTACTAACCGAGAACCTGTCAATCTCCGTTTTAAAAATACCTAAAGACTTGGCCTCGACAGCTGTCTGTGGCAATGAATTCCACAGATTCACCACCCTCTGGCTAAATAATTTCCTCCTCATCTTTCTAAAGGTATGTCCTTTTATTCTGAGCTTGTGCCCTCTAGTCAGACTCTCCCACTAGTGGAAACATTCCCTCCACACCTACTCTCTCCGGGCCTTTCATGATTTGTTAAGTTTCAATGAAGTTCCCCGCATCCTTCTTAACTCCAGTGAGTAGAGGCCCAGAGCCATCAAACGCTAATCCAATCATCCCCAATATCATTCATGTATACCTCCTCTTCACCCCTTCTCAAGACTAGCACATCCCTTCTCAGATGTGGGCACAAAACTGCTGACAATACTCCAAATACAGTTGATCAGTGCCTTATCAATCCTCCGTTTTATATCCCTGCTTTTATATTCTAGTCCTTTCAAAAGGAATGCTAACATTTCATTCATCTTCCTTACCACTGATTCTACTCGCAAATTAACTTAGTGGGAATCCCGCACCGCCACTCCCAAGTCCTTTTGCACCTTTGATTTTTGAATCCTCTCCCCAGTTAGTCTTCGTTCCTATTACCAAAGTGCCTGACCGCATACTTTGCTGCACTATATTCCAACTTTCACTCCTTTGTCCACCCTCCCACCTGTCCAACTGCTTCTGCAGAGTCCCTGCCTCCTCTGCACTAACCTGCCTCTCCACCAATCTCCCTGACATCCGCAAACTTGGCCACAATGCCTTCAATTCCATTATTCTTTTGATTAAAAATGTTGATCGTAAAATTATGACCAACAGGAGGCAAACGTAAAGTGAAACTTCATCCATTGGGTAAGTCATACGACTTCATAGCATGGTCAAGTAATGTGCTGATGTTAACCTACCTGTACTCAGTAGGAACAGGGGTAGCATTCACCTCACTGAATTCATTCAATGGTCCCAATATCCAGATCAATGGTATGTATAGGAAGGAACTGCAGATGCTGGTTTACACCAAACATAGACACAAATGCTGGAGTAACGCAGCAGGCCAGGCAGTGTCTCCAGAGAGAAGGAATAGGTGACACTTCAGGTCGAGACCCTTCTGGATAAACCTGGCTGCTATTACCATTCCCATTTGTAGAATAAACAGGAGCCTTCAATTGATACCTATTTTATTTTGGTTTAATTTAGAAGGGTCTCGACCTAAAACGTCACCCATTCCTTCTCTCCACAGACGCAGCCTGTCCTGCTGAGTTATCCCAGCATTTTGTGTCTGTCTTCAATGGTATGTTTAGGCTGAGCTTAGGTTTATTATTGTCACGTGTAAACAAGATACAATTTTACTTCGGAGTCACGTGAGTGACTACGTGAAGAACCCGTCCAGCGCGACATGAGCGTTCACGCAGTGCAACAGCGACGAACGGGAGTACGGGCGCTCCCGCTACAAGCTTGAAAGAAAGGACCGTCAGGTAAGTACTTACCCACAGGTTCGAATTGCCAAACTTGCTCCTCTTTGTGCACCAGATGAAAGCTGGAAAGAGCAAAGCAGCACAGAGGAAAACAGCCCCTGTTCGACTCCAGGGAAGGAGCGTCCCATCAGTGGAGGGGACGAGAGGCGGCACCTGGACCGCACACGCTGTGGTCCACAGACACGGGTACCGAGCCGAGCCCAGTCCGCTAGAGCTGCCTGACCAACAGCAGCGGACTGGAGGGAAATCAACATACAAACCGGCCGGTAATCCCTGCATACTCCGACAAGGAGACTCGCCGCCCGAGAACGGCAGAGGCAGCCGCATCAGCAAAGTTGGCGACCAATCATCGGGCTGGAGACAGACACACGGAAGACGGACAGGCCGGCTCATTCAGAGAGCGGGCACTTCAAACTACCGCCCGAGAGCGAGAAAGTGTCTGTCTCCAAGCCTTAGAGAAAGGTCATGGAGTAAAAAACTCCAGCGAGACTTGCCTTGGGAGCTGGGGCAAGCTCGCCAAGGGAGCACAAACACTCCCGCTCCAGTGCACTAACAGCACTGGCCATCGCCCTCATCAGAGGAGATCGGTGGCGACCAGGGCTGGGCTGGTCAAGAAGAGGGGTCACTGGCTGAACAACATCGGGAGTATGCTTGAGGTACAGGACCAGGAAGAGCTGCTGGGTGTGAGATACCGCTACATGGCTACACCACGAGCGAGATGGCCGTTACAGCCTAAGCTGGCGGCCAGCTTACTACCTGTCTTTTCTAAAAACCTCTCCAAGACAGGTAGTCATGAGGCGTTGGACTTTATCACGCCTCCCCAAAAATACATTTGCTCGAAGTGCCTACCATTGTTGGGTGTACATTGAGCAGGGCATTTAAAAACCCAAAATCTTAATTTGCAATATTGATACCCCTGACGTCGGCTATCATTTCGCATGCTCATTCCAGAGGGGCAGGGTAGTATGGCAAAACACCTGACCCTACTGTTCAACACAGTATGCAATCCGCAACCTCTCGAAGGAAGTCATAAAACCTGCCCTCAACCTAAAAAATTCACAGGACTGTGAGAACGCCGACCTCACAACCACAGATCCTGCTATCTGGCAAAGTTACCAAACCAAGCCTAAAAACTGGACGAAGTGTCCAAGATATTCGGCATCATGAGGGCAGGACCTGGAATGAGCAAACCACACAAAACCAGACAGCAGTACCTCCATGCATCCACCAGTAGGCGTCTACTTTATGGTACTGGTGAAAGCTCGGGGCCCGCATGCCAGTCCCCGCAAGCATTTTCAGGACAGGGCCCAGAGCGGGCCCCATGGAAAATGCGCCACCCCCCAACAACACCATCCCGACAGACAAGGAACCAGAAACCGAAGAAATGAACACACCACTAAACAACAGTGGAGGTAGGTGAGTATGGTTCCTACCATCACATAAAAGGTGAAGGGTTTGTGCTAACAGGGGGGGAAACCACACCTGGTTTTGGAAGCATGAAGAACTATCACACTTGGTAGTTATATACCAAAAGTATTCAAGGATAAAAATTGAATTAAGAAAACTTGCCACCAGTTCAGCATGCACTTTTTCCCTCCCACTAAAAATGAAACATGAGGGACAAGCTGAACTGGAGAAGACATACAAAAGGGTCATAAAGAAGTCTAAATATGAACCTTTGGAACCGTATTAAATTTACCAAAAAACCCAAAAGATGGTGAATGTCGCACCATCATTGACTTAACCACTTGAATATTTTCACCAGGTATACACACTTCAATGGAAAACTTTGTAACTGCCAAACATGAATTTCCTTAGGATACTTTATGGTAGGCATCGACTCAAAAGATGCATACTATTCAGTACCCATTCATAAAGATCTTCGGAGATACCTAAAATTTACCCGGATGGGGTAACTATGGCAGTATAAATTATTGACTAATGGACTAAATATGAGCCAAAACTGTTTTCCAAGATATTCAAACCAGCCCTGACACTATTAAGGAAACATATTGTCATGGCATGTCGCGATGATATTTAACGACAGACAAAACCATGGAAATAGCTAAATCAGCATCATTAGCTACTATAAACTTATTTAGCCTGGGCTCTGCCACACAATCCAGATAAATCTACGTTGACACCATCCACAACTATGGACTATCTGGTATTCAATAACTCAATCCACTTGTCTATAACATTGCCAAAAGGAGAGTCAGCGTAATTGGCACAAACCTGTAACAAATTAATGGTTAACAATCAACCAACCATTCGACAAAGTGACAAGAGTAATTGGGAAATTAGTAGCAGCATTACCAGCTACTTAACTTGGACCTTTCCATTAGAGCTAAGGTGCTAGTGTTTAAACAAAATAACCCAAATCCAGAACAGGTGGTAAATGGACTAATCTGGAGTCATCATCACTACAGACACTGGACACAAAACCTAGTTGGAAATGCTGGGTGTGTTCTATGGGTTAAAAGCATATTGTTCAATAGTGCACCATTATGTTTATGTTTGTTTATAAATTGACAATATCACAGTGGTGGCATATACTAAACCACATGGGCGGATTAAAATCGATATCATGTGACAAATTTGATTAACTATTTGGTAATGGTATGTCGTCAAACATATTTGACTATCAGCAACTTACCTACCAGGTGAGCTAAATACTGTGGCAGACATATTAAACCAAAGTATTTGCTGAAATTACAAAGCCATATGGAACACCAGATATCGATTTCTTTGAATCACCGCATGGGAACCGGACCTTGAGGCAGCGGCAATGGATACATTCTCGCTGAACTGGGGGGGGGGGGGGGGGGGGGATCTAATCTCTATGTTTTCTCCCCTCTTTCTACCTCATCAATCAGGTACTACGGCCTCATTAGTCGGGTACTACGCAAAATACAGATGGACTCTGCTTCAGGTATTTTGATAGTACCCGACTGGCCTACACAGCCATGGTTCCCAGTGGTCCTCGACGTGGTCATCGAAACCCCAATGACTTTCCCAGTAGACCAGACTTATTAACTCACCCGGTATCAGGCATAAGCCACCCATGCCACCCATGCCACTGCTGGGCCTGGGATTTGTCAGACAGCACGATCAACACGATGACAGCGTCCCACCGCATGTCCACAAGGAAACTATACTTGTCAAACATCAAGAAGTGGGAAAGATACTGTTCGAATACAGGAACTACATATTCAACTACTACAATAACCAATGTACTGGAGTTCCTGGCAGGCCTTCACCACAATGAAGGACTCAGCTACAGCACCATTAACACAGCCAGAAGTGCTCTGTCAGCCTACCAGGGACCAGGACAACAGGCCATAGGGTCCCAACCGCTGGTGATCAAACTCATGAGAGGCATATTCAATTCTAATCCCCCAGACCTAGGTACACCCAAATCTGGGATGTCAGTGTGGTCCTGACATACCTTAGGGGATGGTCACCAGCCAGGTCCCTCACCCTGAAACAGCCTACCCTGAAGACGGTCATGCTGATGGCACTTGTCTCAGCACAAAGAGTCCAGTCCTTCCATCTACTACGATTGGACAATATGGTTATAACACCAGACCGTGTCACATTTACCATTCAGAGGCTGATCAAACAGAGCAGACCAGGAACATCAGGTCCAGTCATGGAATTCCGGGCTTACCCACCTGAACCACGGTTATGTGTCATGACCCACTTATTGAATTACATCGACACAACAAGAAATCCCCGAGGGAGAGAAAAAGCCTTATGGGTCAGCCACAAGAAACCTCATGGTAGGGTGACGAGCCAAACTATCTCAAGATGGCTTAAGCAGGTACTGGGAGCTGCTGGAGTAAATACTAACGTGTATAAATCTCACTCCAGCAGGGCAGCATCCACATCGGCGGCTAAGAGGATGGACGTGCCTATGGACCACATCCTAGCTACAGCGGGGTGGCCTAGGGAGAAAAACGTTCCAAAATTTTTTATAACAAGCCTGTATCGTTTGCAGAACCTGTATCGTTTGCAGAAAAAGTATTAGAATCTGCAAATATATAAATTATGCCCGGGGGAGCATTTTGCTTTGTTATTGTTTAAATAACACCATTATTGTTTTTACAAACAGATTCATGGTTGATTACGATAACATACTTCCTCCCTCGAATGACTTCGGCAGCGAGTAAAGTATGAACTGTTACACGGTTTGAAATCACAGAGCTTTAAAATCTTCACATAGACACTCACGTGACTCCGAAGTAAAATAGTAAGATTAAACGAGAACTTACCAGTTCGACGTTTGATCTGTATTTTATGAGGAGTCACGATGAGGGATTACGTGCCCTCCGCTCCCACCCTCAATTATAGAGATCAACTGCTATTTGTTCTCCTTTTCTTTACTATGTTTATTTCAATTATTGTGTCTTTCTGTGATTCCACACCGCTGCTTTGAAGTATGTCGCGCATGCGTGCTGGACGGGTTTTTCACGTAATCCCTCATTGTAACTCCTCATACAATACAGTTCAAACTTCGAACTGGTAAGTTCTCGTTTAATCTTACTATTAAAAACTTTGTTTTGTACGCTATCCAACAAAATGAGATGACTCTACATGTAAATAAAGTCCAGCTGAATTCAAGAACAATGGGTAGAGGGAGGGGCAAGATAGCGAATGCAGAAGATATTACTCAGTATTATACTGCAATAGTTCCAGAGACAATGTCCAATGGATGCAGGGAGGTAGATCGAACTGTAACCCTAGCTCATGGAAGGACCATTCAGAAGCCTCGTAACAGAAGAATAGAAGCTATTCCTGAGCATGGTGGCACCCATTTTCAAGCACCCGTATCTTTGGCATGATGGGAGTGGGGAAGAGAAGAAATTACCAGGGTGGGACAGGTCTTTAATTATGTTGGCTGCTTTCCTGAGGCAACATAAAATGTAGATGGAGTCAATGGTGGGGATTCTGGTCTGTGAGGTGGTCCAGGCTACATCCAGAAATCTGCGATGTCTTACGGTCTTGAACAGAGCTGTTCCCAGAACAAGATGTGATGTAACCCAACAGTATGACGCATCTGTAAAAGTTTGTAAGAATCATTGGAGACACGTTGAATTTCCTCAGACTCCTGAGGAAGTAGAGCCATTGATGTGTCTTCTGGATGTCGCTTCCATGTGTTTGGCCCATGACAGATCATTGTTAATATTCACGCCAAGGAATTTGAAGCTCTCAAACATTTCAACCTCAGCACGATTGATGGTGTTTGGGGCATGTAATGCACCATGCTTCCTAAAAGTCGCTATCTAGCTCCTTCCTCTTGCAGACACTGAGTGAAAGATCATTGTCGTAAAGCATGTTACTAAGTTCTCTATCTCCTCCATTCTCCGTCTCATCATTGTTCATGATCCAGCCCATTGCAGTGGTGTCATCTGCAACATTGTAGATGGAATTAGAGTTTGATTTGATGGCACACTTGTGAGTGTATATGAGTTAGGTAGGGGACTGTGAAGGCACCGGTGTTAAGAATTATGGTGGAGGAGGTGTTGTTATCTATCCTCATTGATTATGATCTGTTTTGTCAGACTGGCAATGGTCCAGTGGCAGAGGGAGGTGCTCATCCCTAGGTCCAGGAGTTTGGAGTTGAGTTTGAATGGAATTATGGTGTTGAAGGCAGAGCTATAGTAGATAAATAGGAGACTGCCATTGACTACAAGATCCAGAGATGAGTTTAGGGCCAGTGAGGTGGGATCTGCTGTGGACCTGTTGTGATAGAAGGCAAACTGCAGTGGATCAAGGCTGTCTGGGAGGCTGGAGTTAATGTGAGCCGTCACCAGTCTCTTGAGGCACTTCATGATGGTGGTTGTCATGGACACTGGGCAGGAGTCAAGAAGGCATGCTGCCTTAGAAAGACACAAAATGCCGGAGTAACTCAGCGGGACAGGCAGCATCTCTGGAGAGAAGGAATGGGTGACGCTTCGGGTTGAGACCCTTCTTCAGACCCTTCTTCTTCAGTCTGAAGAAGGGTCTCAACTCGAAACATCACCCATTCCTTCTATCCAGAGATGCTGCCTGTCTCGTTGAGTTACTCTAGCATTTTGTATCTATCTTCAGACAGTAGAACTGGTTGGAAAACCAGGAAGCAGGAGTGATGGAGAGAGCTGGAAAGCAAAGGTTACTTGAAGTTAGAGAAATCAAACTCAAACTGCTGAGTTGTAAGCTGCCTATTTTGCATTGGGCTTCACTCTGACAGTGGAGGAGGCCCAGAACTGAAAGGGCAGAATAAGAATGGGAGGGGGAGTTGAAGTTAGCAATCGGGAGATCATGTACACCTAAGCAGACTGTGTGGAGGAAGTCCAGTGCAAAATGCCTAAGTGCCAAAGAAATGTAAGGCATGCTATCTTACACCCCTTTGGCGCTGGGATGATAGTGATTTTCGTAAAGCATTTGGAGGCCTTAAAATGGGGTAGTGAGAGGTTGGAGATGTCAAGAATACCTCTGCCGACTGCTCCATTCAGGGCTTGCGGATGCAATTGTGGAGTCCATCCGGGCCAGTTGCTTTCTGCCGACTTACTCTCAGGAAGAACAATCTAATGTGTGCTGTAGTGACCGCTGGTGCAGGCACACCCAAGACTGATAGGATGAGTAACATTCCACCACCCACGTTCTGTTCAAAGTGAACATAAAATGTATTCTCATTGGGGATGGACCCATTGCTGTCATTGACACTGCCCATCTTCACCTCGTAGCCCATTACAGCATGTTGGTGATGGGGGGCGACACGGTGGCGCAGCGGTAGAGTTGCTGCCTTATAGCGCCGGAGACCCAGGTTCGACCCCGATTAAGGGTGCTATCTGTATGGAGTTTGTAAGTTCTCCCCGTGACCGCGTGGGTTTTCTCGAAGAAATCCTCTGTGAGATCCTCCCAGACTCCAAAGACGTGCAGCTGTGCAGATTAATGTGCTTGGTGTATGTGTAAATTGTCCGTAGTGTGTGAATGGATCATGTTAGTGTGCGTGGATCGCTGGTCGATGCGGACTCGGTGGGCCGGAGGGCCTGTTTCTGCGCTGTATCTCTAAATAAATAACATGCTCCAGAATCCACACTTGCATCCTTAATGGCTCTGCAAAGGTCTGGTCCTTCTTGGTGGTCATTGTACTTGAACACTGCAGAATTGGACTTCACCTGGAATGGGACCTCGCTGTTCATCCATGGTGTCCAGTCAATGAGCACACATATCTTCTTATTTGGTACGCTGTCCTCTACACACTTGCTTGATGAAGTCTGTGACAGCAGGGATATATTCATCAAAGTTAGTCGCAGAGTCCTTGAACGTGGACCATCGACTCCACGTTTTAGTCACTAAAGGTTGATTTTTTTAGTTACGCCAATGCTGCACGACCTTCTATGCTGGATCCTCCTGCTTCAACTTCTGCTCATGAGCATATAGTAGAAGCTTAGCCAGGAGGGCCGATTTACCAAAGTTTGGAGGAAGGAACTGCAGATGCTGGTTTAAACTGAAGATAGACACAAAATTCTGGAGTAACTCAGCGGAACAGGCAGCATCTCTGGAGAGAAGGAATGGGTGATGTTTTGGGATGCTGCCTGTCCCGTTGAGTTACTTCAGCATTTTGTGTCTTTACCAAAGTGTGGTTGGGGGATGGAATGGTAAGCACCCTTAGTGGTTGTGTTGCAGTGGTTGGGGCAGTTTGGGCCTTTGGTTCAGCAGGAGACATGCTGATGGTATTTTGGGAACATATTTTGCTCTTGAGGTTGGCCTGATTGAAGGCCTTTGGTATTGTGAACAAGGCCTCAGTGTATTTTTTGTCAAGACTATTGATGATGGTATATAGTTCCTCAAGTGCAAATTTGACATCAGCCTGGAGTGGGATGTAGACTGCTATCTGATGGCCAAAAGTGTGTTTCCATGGCAGGTAGTAGGAACAACACCTCACCTTAGGATATTCTACGTCTCGGGGGTCTTGATCGGTTGGGCAGGTTGGGCTGAAGAATGGTTGATGGAATTTAATACAGAGAAATGCGAAGTGTAGCATTTTGGGCAGTCTAACATGGGCAGAACCTACACAGTGAACAGTAGGGCTCTGGGGAGTGTTGTAGAGCAGTGGGATCTTGGAGTGTAGGTGCATAGCTCCTTAAAAGTGGTGTCACAGGTAGATAAGGTGGTCAAAAGGGTTTTTGGCACATTGGCCATCATCATCATTGAGTATAAAAGTTGGGTGGTCATGCCACAGCTGTACAAAATATTTGTGAAGCCACATTTAGTGTATTGTGTTCAGTTTTGATAACCATGTTACAGGAAGGATGTTGTCAAGCTGGAAAGGATTCAGGGAATATTTATGAAGATGTTGCCAGGTCTCAATGGCCTGAGCTACAGGGAGATGTTGAGTAGGCTAGGACTCTATTCCCTGGAGCGCAGGAAGATGAAGAGTATTCCTACAGATGTGTACAAGATCGGGTAACGGAATAGATTGGATAATCGCACACAGCCTTTTGCCCAATGTAGGTAGCATAATTTGTAATTGTGCTAATGACAAGGAATTGAGGGTAGTGAGGAAGGTCATCTAAGGATATAGACCAGTTGTAAATATAGGTAGAGAATGGCAGATAGAATTTAATCCAGGCAAGAGTGTACTGCTTTCAGAGGTCAAAAGTAAGAGTAAAGAATAGAGTAAATGGCATTGGTGTCCAAGGTTGATAGCTCCTTGCAAGCAGTAACACAAGTGGTTAGTGTGGTAAAGAAGACAGGTGACATCTTATCCCTTGAATATCAAGTTGGGAAGTCATGTTACACCTTTATTAAGCCTTCATTGAACTGCATGTGGAGTATTGGGTTCAGTTCTGGTCGCCACATTACAGGAATGATGTGGAAGATTTGGAGAGAGTGCAGAAGCGATAAACCATGATGTTGTCTGGATTAGGAAGTATTCGTTTTAAGGAGAGGTTGGACATTGAATTGTTGGAATTTTGAATTGTTGGAACTCAACGGTATATCCAGAGAGAAAATGTATAAAATGATGAGAGGCATAAATAGGGTGGACAGTCAGAGTCTTTTGCCCTTGTTAAACATCAGAGAGTTAAGTTGAGAGGGGAAAAGTTCAACAGAATTTTACAGGGTAGGTTTTTTTACAGCGAGAGTGGTAGGTGCCTGGAATGCATTACCAGGAGAGATAGGGGATGTTGTTTAAGAGACATTTAGACAGGTATATTGACAGGTAGGGAATGGAGGGATATGGATCATGTGCATGCAGATGGGATGAATTTAACTTGGCATTCTGGTCCTGTGCCCAAGTATGCCATTCCTGTGCGATACTGATCCATGTGTTTAAGTAAATGGGAATGGGGAGAAAATGGGATCTGTGTAGGATTAGTGTAAAATAGATGCGTAATGATCAGGTTAGACTGGGGAAGCTGAAGAGCCTGTTTCCATGTTGTGTGACTCTGAGATGATGCTCATTACTCAGCACACTGTGACGGCAGCATAGGTCATCCACACGTGATTTTGAAAGTTTCTCTCTCCCCTGCAACTTCTATCACTGAGGAAAATAAAGGTCACAGTGTTTGTGTGAATGCAAGATGTCAGTTGAGTCTGATCAACGGACATCTTAGGACGGAGACAAGTAAACTCTTTTTCACACAGAGAGTTGTGAGTCTGTGGAATTCTCTGCCTCAGAGGGCGGTGGAGGCCAGTTCTCTGGATACTTTCAAGAGAGAGTGAGATAATGCTCTTAAAGATAGCAGAGTCAGGGGATATGGGGAGAAGGCAGGAGCGGTGTACTGATTGGGGATGATCAGCCATGATCACATTGAATGGCGGTGCTGGCTCGAAGGGCCGAATGGCCTACTCCTGCATCTATTGTCTATTGTCTATTGGTCAATATCGTTCACCATGATACTTGAAAATAGCTGTGCATCGACGCCCCCCATCTAACCTGGCAGAGCTTGAGAGGATCTGCAGAGAAGAATGGGAGAAATTACCCAAATACAGGTGTGCCAAGCTTGTAGCGTCATACCCAAGAAGACTTGAGGCTGTAATCGCTGTCAGAGGTGCCTCAACAAAGTACTTAAGTAAAAAGTCTGAATACTAATTTAAATGTGATATTCCAGTTCTTTCTTTTTAATTATTTTTTTATTTTTTTATTCTGGCGTATTGTGTGTAGATGATAAAAAAAAATGAATTTAATCAATTTTAGAATAAGGCTGTAACGTAACAAAATGTGGAAATGTGGAAAAAATGAAGGGGTCTGAATACTTTCTGAATGCATTGTAACAATGTAATTTGGTAAATTATAACAGAAATACAACTGCTGTGTTAATAGGTATAGTAAAGGGAAATGCCTTGTTCAATTCTATGGTAGGCAAAAATGCTGGAGAAACTCATCGGGTGAGGCAGCATCTATGGAACGAAGGAAATAGGCAACGTTGCGTGTCGAAACCCTTCTTCAGACTGATGTGACGGTGGGTGAGGGGGGGCGGGATGTGGGAAGAAGAAAGGAAAAGGAGGGCTGAGGGAGAGCTGAGAAGGGGAGGAGAAAGTAGGGACTATCTGAAATTAGAGAAGTCAATGTTCATACCGCTGGGGTGCAGACTGCCCAAGCAAAATATGAGGTGCTGCTCTTCCAATTTACGATGGTCCTCACTCTGGCCATGGAGGAGGCCCAGGACAGAAAGGTTGGATTTGGAATGAGGAGGGGAGTTGAAGTGCTCATTTTGTGTCCGGTACAGATTCAACCAGAAATTACCTCTGGCACAATCTGCTCTGGATGAAATTGAAATTACACCACATACTGTAGGACCTAAAAAAGCCTGTCCTGCACATTCTAGTTTCTTGGCCTTTGTTTCTTCACATTATAGGCTTGAAATAATATAATTATCATCCTATATCTTCATGGGAGCACCTACATGGTCCAATTGTCTACCACCTTCAGAAGTGACTGCCGGCTGCTCATACACCGTCCAAGGGCTTAGTGTATGCTAAAGCTTACAGATTTGTTTTCCGGCTGGTTTCCTTGGGGCAGATGATAAAGAATCATTTAGCTGAACACCTTCGCTCAGTCCGCCTGGACCTACCTGATCTCCCGATTGCTAAACACTTTAATTCTCCTTCCCATTCCCACACTGACCTTTCTGTCCTAGGTCTCTTCCAGTGTCAGGGTGAGGCTAAATGCAAATCGGAAGAACAGCATCTCATATTTTGCTTGGGCAACTTACAGCCCAGTGGTATGATATTGATTTCTCTAACTTCAAGTAACCTTAGCATTCCCTCTCTCTCCGTCCCTCCCTCACCTAAGTTGCACCAGTTCTCGTTTTCACCCAACAAACAGCTAACAATGGCCTGCTTGCTTTATCTTCGTTACATTTTTGCATATCTTTCAATCATTGTTCAATATCTCTCTACATTATCGTCTATATCACTAATTTTCCTTTCCCGTGACTTTCAGTCTGAAGATGGGTTTCGACCCGAAACGTCACCCATTCCTTCTCTCCAGAGATGCTGCCTATCCTGCTGAGTTACGCCAGCTTTTTGTGTTTTGCCCAGCATTCCAGCCTCTGCAGTTTCTTGTTTCTCAGCAACCTTCCTAACTATTGCTAATAACATTCAGGACAAATATTTTTTAAATCCTTATGTTTTTGAATGGGAAATATATTTTGAAATAAAAATGATCAATAAAGTATTTTGAACACATTGAAAGGAGTCAGAGTGAGGGCGAGCGCAAATTGGAGAAATAACACCTCATATTTTGCTTGGGTGAAGCTTACACCCCAGTGGTATGAACATTGACTTCTCTAACTTTAAGTAACCCTTGCTTTCCCTCTCTCCATCCCTCCCCCTTCCCAGTTCTACAACCAGTCTTACTATCTCCGCTACATTTTATCTCTGTTTGCTTTGTTGCTCGGCGAGCCCCCGGCGGGCCAAATAAACGCTTCAAGGACGACATCAAGAACAGTCTGAAGTAATTCCTAATCACATCGATCAACTGGGAGCACATTGCACTGGACAGGCGCTCCTGGAGGAAATCCGTGCAGGAAGGAGCTGCACGTCACTAAACGGAACTACGCCGTGTCGCAGAGACAAAGCGACAGCACCGTAAGGAGAGAGAGAAGGGGGCTCGACGACTACCAACCACCGCCTTTCTCCACTGCCCACGTTGCACCAAGGTGTGTGGATCGCGGATCAGCCTCTACAGACATCTGCAGACCCACAAGTAGATGACCGTATGGAGAGAGGACAGTCACACTCATTTCGAGTGACCGCCGATGATGTTGATGACCTTTTCCCAACTAACAATGATCCTTGATCTCCATTCCCTGTGTCCTGTTTTCACATCTTCACACTTCCTTATCTATCTATCTCCCTCTCCCCTGACATCAGTCTGAAGAAGGGTCTCAACCCGATACGTCACCCATTCC
Source organism: Amblyraja radiata (assembly GCF_010909765.2). NCBI lineage: Eukaryota > Metazoa > Chordata > Chondrichthyes > Rajiformes > Rajidae > Amblyraja > Amblyraja radiata. Next base: position 39,188,225 of record NC_045973.1, on the reverse strand, counting down.
TTCTCCCCGGAGATGCTGCCTGTCCCGCTGAGTTACTCCAGCATTTTGGGTCTATGAAAAGAAAAAAAAGATCTTTAATAGAATAAATGCCTCATTCTCTATCATGGTAGTGGTAAAGCTGTCAGTATCATATTATGCCATAGATTTATTTGTTTTTATTTTTTATATAATGTGTGATATTCAGAAATCCTTTGAACAGACATGTTATATGAGTTATGTGGATCATCTACTGTTGACTGAGCATGTCTGTACAGCTGTGTTATTCTAGGAATGGAGGAAGTTGTTACTGAGAATATCTCAACCTCTGGATGTCAGAGAAACCAAGGTGAATCTTATTTCTCTCTAATCCTGAGCACGGGCTGGAATGTAGCTTCCACCAGAAGCATCCAAAAACTGGTGTTGTGAAATTCTAGCCAGCCTCAAAAGTATGTGCGCTTCCAGGATTAAACTGTTAGAACATAAGCAAGGTTAATTACCATTAACTGTGGAACTCTAGTGTAGTGTTTTATTAGTTTAGAGATACAGCGCGGAAACAGGCCCTTCAGCCCACTGAGTCCATGCCAACCAGCGATCCCCGCACACTAACACTATCCTACACACACTCAGGACAACTTTACAATGATACCAAGCCGATTAACCTACAAACTTGTACGTCTTTGGAGCGTGGGAGGAAGTCGGAGTGCTCGGAGAAAACCCATGTAGGTCACGGGTAGAACTCTAGTCAGGATTGAACCCGGGTCTCTGGCGCCGTGAGGCAGTAACTCTACCGCTGCACCACCGTGCCTCACCGGCTCTAATGTAAGATGGAAATAAAAGTAAAATTGTTTGTGTGGCACAGCAGAGATATGCTGCTGGTGAAAAATTCAATCAGCTCATCAATCAGGATGGCATCTTTTTTTCCATTACAGCATTGGCTAGAATTACTTCAAGGAATACAAATATGGGCTATTAGACTATTTTCCATGAATGCTTGCTGAATTAGTGCTCACAATATTTGATGCATCCAGAATGGTGCTGCAGGACAGGTTTATATCAAGGCTCCAGGTGACAGTGTAAGTCACAAGGGCAACGTTTACCGAGCATCTTTGAACTATAGAATTTTCTGCATCTCCTGAAATGCATTTACATCAGTTTGGTGCATGTAATTCAACAGGTCCTGACAAAGGATACTCGTGCCGGGTAATCGGACCAAGGTACATAACTGATCTCCATGAATAAGAAAGGCCTGGATAGAGTGGACTTGGAGAGGATGTTTCCACTATTGGGAGAGCCTAGAACTAGAGGTCATAGCCTCAGAATTAAAGGATGTTCCCTTAGGAAGGAGATGAGGATGAATTTCTTTAATCAGAGGCTGGTGAATCTGTGGAATTCTCTGCCACAGAAGGATGAGGAGGTCAAGTCACTGGATATTTTTAAGGCAGAGATAGATAGATTCTTGATTAGTACGGGTGTCAGGGGTTATGGGGAAAAGGCAGGAGAGTGGGGTTAGGAGGGAGAGTTTGATCAGCCATGATTGAATGGCGAAGTTGACTTGATGGGCTGAATGGCCTAATTCTGATTTATGAACGCAGTATGAACTTACGTATCAATATCAGCCAGATTGCGAAAGAATAGCTGCAGGCTCCCTGACTGTACTTCCAATCTATCGTTCTGTGAAAAGATGGGATCGGTAGACTTGCAATAAAAAAATAGAAATTTGGGAATTGCCTTTTATAGATAAATAATTCACTACCTAAATTGTACAGTAGTACAAAATATAGCATTTTATTACAGATTTAATCATGGTCCTTATTTCTGTAATGAATGATGAAGCACGAGGATTCTAATTACTTGTGAATTTTTGTTGATATATATATTAAAAGAGCAGAATAGACATTTCATGAGGTCCTCAGTTCTTGGAGGATGCAAACAAACTTTGAACATGTGTAAGTCAGCAGCCTACAGTGTCAATATCTCCTTACTTTCTAAGTGTTCAAGCTGTCTAAACAATACAAGAAAGGAATAATAACAGAATGTAGAAACAAAGAACTGTGGATAGAAACATAGAAACATAGAAATAGGTGTAGAAATAGGCCATTCGGCCCTTCGTGCCAGCACCGCCATTCAATATGATCATGGCTGAACATACAGAAACAATTCCCACTTTCCTGTATCCAACAAGATATAGTCCGAAGACCTATATCTAGCTCTCTCATGCTGGTTAATACAAAAAAGAACACATAGTGCTGAAGTAACTCAGTCTGAAGTCTGGAGAGATTTGAAGAAGGGTCTCGATCCGAAACGTCACCTATCCATGTTCACCAGAGATGGTGCCTTACCTGCTGAGTGGGGTGGGAAATTGCAAACTTCACGTGGTCCACCCTGTTGTGACTTATGCCATCAACCCGACGTGCACAAACAAAAGATCAAATAGAACAAGTTGACCTACAACTTTAGACTGTGCATGCCATAAGCAAGAAGAAGCCCTGCTGAGTTATGTGTGATGGAGGGAAATGGAATGGGTGGGGGTGGGGTGAGGATGGAGTGGTTGTGGGGATGGGGATGGGGGTGGGGATGGGGTGAGGGTGGGCATGGGGGTCGGGATGGGGGTGGTGGGGACGGGGTTGGGGTGGGGGTGGGGTGGGGGTGGTGGTGGGGGTGGTGTGGGGGTGTGGTTGTGGGTGGTGGGGGGGGGGGGGGGGGGTGTGGGTGAGTAAGTAGGGAGTGGATACAAAAGTGGGATAACATAAAACTATTGTGAACGGGTGATCGATGGTTGGTGTGTTCTCAGTGGGCCGAAGGTCATATATTTCTTCCCTTTCTGCATTCATTTACAGAAGGGTTGGGAACAGCTTTGTAACTGGAGCTCAGAACAGTGTGATTAAAAGAAAGATAGCAGGATACAGGGTGAAACATATCTCATATTTTCTTCACTCCAAAACGTACAGGTTTTTAGGTTAATTGGCTTGGTATGAATGCCAATTGTCCCTGGTGTGTGTAGGATAGTGTTACTGTGCAGGGATCGCTGGTCAGTGCGGACTCGGTGGGCCGAAGGTCTTGTTTCCGTGCTGTATCTCTAAAACTAAAAATCTAAAAACTAAAGTTAATTTATTGCCAGGACATCGACAGTTACAGAGCTGCTCACAACACGGTTACCAATATAACAGTAAGATTAAACGACAACTTACCAGTTTGAAGTTTGATCTTTATTTTATGAGGAGTTACGATGAGGGATTATGTGAAGACCCCGCCAGCACGTATGCGCGACATTCTTCAAAGCAGCAGTGTGGAATCACAGAAATAGTAATTGAAATAAACATAGTAAAGATAAGAAGAACTAGGATACCAGTTGACCGTTATAATTGAGGGCGGGAGCGGAGGGCACGTAATCCCTCATCGTAACTCCTCATAAAATAAAGATCAAACTTCAAACTGGTAAGTTCTCGTTTAATCTTACTATTTTACTTCGGAGTCACGTGAGTGACTACGTGAAGATTTTAAAGCTCTGTGATTTCAAGCCGTGTAACAGTCCATGCTTCACTCACTGCCGAAGTCATCCAAGGGAGGAAGTATGTTATCGTAATTAAACATGAATCAATTTTTTAAAAACAATAACAATATTTATTTTTTAAACAAAGAAAATAACGCTCCCCCGGGCTAAATTATATATTTGCAGAACTTAAAATTCTTTCTGCAAACAATGCAGGTTTGGCAATCGGCTTGTTATAAAATATTTGGAAAGTCCTTTCCGTAGACCATCCCGCTGTTGCCAGGATATGGTCCATTGGTACCTCCATATTCCTGGCTGCCGATGTTGCTGCTGCCCTGGTGGAGTGAGATTTTAAAATGTCAGTATCCACCCCAGCAGCTCCCAGAACCTGTCTGAGCCATCTTGAGATGGTTTGTACTGACACCTGACCATGTGGCTTTTTGAAGCTAACCCATAGTGCCATTTCGCTCCCTCTTAAGGCTTTAGTTGTGCTAAGGTATAGCAGTTGATGTGACATGACACATAAACGGGGGTCAGGTGGGTACGCCCGGAATTCCATCGCAGGTCCCGAAGTTACCGGTCTGCTCTGCTTGACCAGCTCCAAGATTCTGAATGTAATCTGGTCAGATGATGTTACCATATTGTCCAGTCTTAGATAGTGTAGGGACTGGACCCTTTGGGCTGAGACCAAGGCCATCAGCATTACAGTTTTCAGAGTGAGCTGTTCCAGAGACAGGGATCTGGCTGGTGACCAACCCCTTAGTAATGACAGGACGACACTGACGTCCCAGATCTGGGTGTACCTAGGTCTAGGGGGATTGGTATTAAAAATACCTCTCATTAGCTTGGTCACCCGTGGATGTGGCCCTATGGACTGCTGTCCTGGTGCCTGCCATAGATAGGCTGACAGAGCACTCCTAGCACTGTTAATTGTGCTATAACTCAGTCCTTCATTGAAGTGAAGGCTGGATAGGAACTCCAGGATGTTCGTAATTGTAGCTGTTCTGTATGCTACCCCAGTCCTCGAGCAGTACACTTCCCACTTTCGTATGCTGGAGAGGTACTGCTTTTTGGTCGATTGTCGGTAGGCTGCCGTGATCATGTCCATGGTCCTGTTTGATTATCCCAGATCCAATAATGGCCTTTTTAAATTCTGCAACCCAACAGATTTATCCTGTCATGGCACGGATGACTTTCGCCCATAACAGGGTGGACCAATAGATCTGGTCTTTTGAAAATGGTCATGAGCGGTTCAGTGACCATGTCGGGGACCACAGGGAACCATGGCTGTGTCGGCCAGTCGGGTACTATCAAAATACCTGAAGCTGAGTCCATTTGTATTCTGCGAGTTAATTGTGAATCCCAGATAGTCCATAGTTGTCGATGGCGTCAACTTAGATGTATCTGGATGTATGACAAACCCCAGAGTTTCAAACAATTGTTTGGTAGTTAATACCGCTGATTTAGCTAATTCCAGGGTTTTACCCACTATCAAAATATTATCAAGATATGCCATGACAATATGTTTTTGTTTTCTTAGTATTGCCAAGGCCGGTTTTAATATCTTGGTAAACAGTCTTGGGGCTGATGTTAAGCCATTAGGCAACGCTTTATACTGCCATCGTTGCCCCATCCAGTTAAACTTTAGGTATCTACGATGATCCTTATGAATGGTACTGAATAGTATGCAACTTTCAAATCGATGCATGCCATGAAGTATCCTCTGGAAATTAATTGTTTGGCAGTAACAAATGTTTCCATTTTGAAATGTATATACCTGACAAAAGCATTCAGTGTTGTCAAATCAATGATGATGCGACATCCACCATCTTTCTTGGTTTTTGTAAATATATTTGATACAAATTCCAAAGAGTCATGTTCCGTTTTTTCTATGACTCCTTTTGTATGTAACCTCACCAGTTCTGCCTGTCCCTCGTATTTTTCCTTTTGTGACAGTGTAAACTCCCTGTGGGGTACATGTTGAACTGGTGGCATACTTTTTTGGATGAATTCAATTTTGTATCCCTGAATACTTTGTAGTATATATTTATCAAGAGTGATAGTCCTCAATGCTTCCAAAAACAGGTGTAGCCTTCCCCCTGTTAGTACAGGCCCTGCACCTTTTATGTTCTGGAAGGAACCAGACCCACCTACCTCCATGGTTCCCGGTAGTGTGTTCATTTCCTGGGTTTCTGTTTCTTCGTCTGTCGAGGTGTCGATGTGTGGGGTTGACGCATCTTCCATGGGGTCCGTTCTGGGCCCTGGCCTAAAAAAGACCTCCAGGGATGATGTGCGGCCCGCATGCTTTCACCAGCACCCTGGTGTTGACGCCTGCTGGTGGATGCATAGGGGTGCTGCCGCCTGGGTTGTGTGGCTTTGCTTGTTCCTGGGCCTTCCCTCATGAGTCCAAGTGCTTTCGACTCTTCATCCAGGTCTTTAACTTGTTTCGACAAGACCTTCCCAAACAGCAAGATTTGTGGTTGTGCAGTTGTAGATTTGCACAACCCTGCAAATTTGGGATTGAGGGCACGTCTGATGGCATCCTTCCGCAGGCTGTTTATCTCATACTGTGTGTTGCACAGTAGTGCCAGAATGTCCTGCTGGTTGTCAGTCATTTCGACCCCATCAACTGAACGAGCATAAGATGTGATAGCTGACGTCAGGAGCTTCAACATTTTCTGGAGCTTCACCTCCTGGGTTCTTATGCCCAACCCAATGCACCCCCAGATTTGGCTGTTAACGGCCGGTACATTGATTGAGATGCAGTTCTCCGGAGGCGTGTATCTATCCATCGCCTCATTTACTACCTGTTCTTGTAGCGGGTTGAAGGACAGGTAGTCAATACTGGCCGCCAGTTTCGACTGCTACGGCTGACCCGTTCTTGGTGTTACCACGTAGCGCTTGACCACTCCCAACAGCTCTTCCTGGTCCTGCACCCCCAGCACACTGCTGTTGTCTTCAGCCACGGACCCCTCTTCTAGGCCAGCCCAGCCCTGGCCCCCAACGCTCCCCTCTGTTGAGGGAGATGCGATGGACAGTGCCGTGTATGGCGCTGTTGTGGGTGTGCATGCACTCCCATGGCGGGCTTGCTCCATCTCGCTGGAGCATTTGCTCCATCAACCGCAACATGCGGGACAAACGGTCACCTTTGCTGCACTCGGGCAGCGCGTCTTCCTGACCGGACTCGTCCAAGTCTATCGGCCGGACGGACTTCTGCTTTGCCTTGCCTCCAACCCGCTGCGGTGGTTCGAGCTGCGCAGCTTGCGCCGTTGGGCTTGGCTGTGCAGAAATTGCGTCGGTGACTGTGGACCGCAGCGAGTGCGGTCCAGGTGCCGCCGGTCATCCCCACTGCTGGAACCCTCCTGGGCCATCACAGTCGTACGGGGTGTGACCTTCTTTGGTTTTCTCCCCTTGTCAATTGTTCTCTTGAAATACAGAGCACAACAAGGGTTTTGGTAATAACGACCTCAGAATAAGTTTTACTTACCTGGAGGTCCCGTTTTAAACTCTATTGCGGGAGAGCTAGTTCCCCCGCCCGTCGCTGTTGACGTGATATGCTATATGACGCGTATGTGTGCTGGCGGGGTCTTCACGTAGTCACTCACGTGACTCCGAAGTAAAATATTGATTATATGATATAATTTATACAGGGCTGAAAGATTCAAAAAGAAAATGAAATCAAACCATTTGTTGTTTTGGTTGGATTAGTTTAGTTTAGAAATACAGCGTGGAATCAGACCCTCCGGTCCACTAAGTCCACACCGACCAGTGGTCCCCGTACATTAAGTCTATCTTACACACACAAGGGACAATTTACATTTACCAAGCCAATTAACCTGCAAACCTGCACATCTTTGGAGTGTGGGAGGAAACCCAAAATGTGTAATTAATGCTGTGTGGATTGTGGCATTAGATAAATGCTGTGACAAAGTAATTGGTTGATAAGGAGATTCCCGTTCCCGCTCCGCAAAGCACCGGGTGTGTACGAAATGGAGTAGGGAAGAAATGCAGGATTAAGAATCTCGAGTGCATGTAGCTTTTTAAATGATTTAGCAATCTTTGCATTCAGTTACAAGTTAAGGTTTAGTGTTACGTGCATAATTTAGGTTTAAATTTTTATTGACCATGGAACAGAGTACAGACAAGAACAGGCCTTTCATCCCACAATGTCTGTGCTGAACAAGATACCAAGGCCAACTTGTATCTGCCTGCACATAATCCATATCCTTCAATTTGCCTAGCCAAAAGTCTCTTAAATACCACTATCTTATCTGCCTCCATCACCATCCCTGGCAACATTACCACCTTCTGTGCAAAAACCTGCCCCACACATCACCTTTAAACCTTGCCCCTCTAATCGTAAACCTCTTGTATTTGTTATTTCCATCTGAGTCTGAATAAATGTTCTGACCTTATCTACCCATTCTTAATTTTATGTACTTCTATCTGATCTCCCCTCAACTTCCGACCTTCTGGAGAAAACAGTCCAAATCTGTCCAAGATCTCACTATAAGTAATACTATAAGTAGCAATGTTACAAAATTTTGAGATTTTAAAAATCAAGTCTGTAATTTATCCCATCAGATAAAGCATAAAAATAAGTTTAATTTGACACCTAATTCACTTTCATATCTCAAGTATTTAAAAAGTTATGGCCATTTTCATACTCGGAAATGAGCATCTTGTTCCCTATTGATTTTCTATGGACATAACAAAAAAGCTGTGATCGTGAACAGTCAAAACCCCATAACTTTCTTAAAAATTAAGAGAACTGAATGAAATTTTCAGTTATCATAGATTGAAGCATTCTGAAACAAATATAAAATAATCTTACTTGGATGACCTGAAATTAAAGCATATAATTAGTTAGTTACCTAATTGTAGCTAATTTCAGACTTCAATTACTAGATCTAAACATCTATCCATTTCTTAATAAATGATTAACATTTTTTAATAGCCTAAATGTCCAAATAATATTCACAAATAATTCACAATAAAACATGATTTTTAAATCTCATTTACATTAATTTATAGGCCAAATGGAAGGAATTCAGTGTTCAATTGCTGTAAATAAATGCCCATTTAAATCAGCTTTCCAGTGGGTCCCTGTGGAACGCGCTGGTTTAGAACGTTCACATTGCGGTAGATTTGTGCCCCAAATGCCCAGAAAAATACTGCGGGATATAATGGGCCCAAAATGAGCTACTCGCAATATTAAACTTTGTATAAAGGGATCTTTAGAAGCCCTTTTTAATGTAAAAATATACAGCCTACTTTCTGTGGTTTGCTTTATGAGACCCTGCGGTTACTGGCGGTCGCGGGTTTAGAGATTGATTTTTAAACTACTATAACTATTATACGAGGCCTTTAAAACTAATAATAGCTTTTGCGACGGGGTCTTCCAGCGATTTTTCGTTAATAATTAACTAGGCTGAACATCTTCGATTTGAACAGCCTAGAGAAAATCGCGTTTTAAACCCGCCCCCCTCTAAACGGCGCCAAAATCGCGCACACCCGCAGCGACAGATTTTCAACGACGCTTCAGGTAGGCTTTGCAACATACCTACTATAAGTAATACCCATTAATCCAGGCAATATTCTGGTAAACACCCGCTGCACCATTTCTAAAGCCTCCCACATCCTTCCTGCACTGTGGTGACCAGAACTGCTCATGATGCTCCAAATGCAGCCAAAACAAAGCCCTACAAAGCTGCAAAAATGGATCTAAAGAGGATATGAAAGAGAATAAGAAAACTTAAAAGGAATATCTGCTGGAATCCACTAAGATCTTCCTGCCGACATGCCCAAGACTGAGCAATTCCCAAGCAAAGACTTCAAAGAGTTATAGGGTCAGAGTCATACAGCACAGAAATAGGCCCATTGGCCAACTTGCCCTTGCCGACAAAGATGCCTCACCTACACTAGTCCCACCTGCTCGTGTTTGGCCCACATCCCCCTAAACCTTTTCCCTCCATGTACCTGTCCAAATGTTGTGATAGTATCTGCCAGAACTACCTCCTCTGGCAGTTCGTTCCATATACCCACCACCCTTTGTGTGAAAAAGTTGCCCCTCAGGTTCCTATTGAATCTTTCCCCTTTCACAAATCCTCTAATTCTTGATTCTCCTCCTCTGGGTAAAATACTTTTGCATTAACCTTCTCTATTTCCCTCCTGATCTTATACACCTCTATACAATCACCCCTCCTCCTCCTGTACTCTAAAACATAGTCCTAACCAGCCTAACCGCCCCCTTTAGCTCAGGTCCTCAAATCCTGGTAACATCTTGGTAAATCTTCTCTGCACCCTTTCCAGCCATAAAGCGCACAGGGTGACCAAAATGAACAGAATACTCTAATTGTGGCCTCACCAACATTTTGTACAACTGTAACATATCAAAATAACTGCATCGTGTATTGTATTGAGGCAACAAAGTTATGTAGTCCATGAAATAAAGCCATTTGATCATTACTTATTTAGAGTTGTGAATCATGCAAAATGAACATTTGATATCTTTATTAACAAAACACCTGAGCCAAGGAACAGTTTTACAGATAATGTTTCTGGGCATTCCACTCAACAGACTATTGCCTGGGTTATGGGAAATGCATGGATGGCATTCACCAGTTCAGTGCCATTGTCCACTGTCAAAGCTGTCCACTGACCACAGGTTCAACTGGTGCAAGTTGAAAGCTTGTGGTAAAATAACTGGAAAAAAATGTATTGGTGGAAGAAAAGTTAGTAGAGATCTTTTCCCTCTGGAATCACTTCCCTCTGTAAGGCGACTCCAGGTTGTCAAAGCCGCCACAGCCAGACATATAAACTGTTTTTATCCACGAGTAGTTGCTCTACTCAACAGCCAAAAATCTGTAGCCTCCCTTTGATCTGGTATTTTGTTGGCTCACATGCTTGATCAATGGTGTTTTCTCATTAATGTTTTATTATTATTAATGTTTAGTGTTTTCTGAGTCATTCGTAACTGTCACTGTATGTCATGTTGTTACTTGTGGGCGGAGCACCAAGGCAAATTCCTTGTATGTGAATACTTGGCCAATAAACTTACTTACTTACTTACTTATTTGAATTAAAATGTTTTAAAATAATTTTAAATGCATGTTTCAAGTCTTTTGTTCAAGACAGCCAGTGAACTTTCAACGGGACTTCTCTTGGCAACAAGAACAATAAAATGCTGGAGTAAATCAGTGAGTCAGGCTGCATCTCTTGAGGACATGGATGGGTGATGATTCTGGTCGGGATCCTTCTTTGGATTGATGTAGTAGGGGTGAAAGCTGAAAAAGAGGTGCGGGCAGGACAATGTTTGACAATTGACAGGAAGATATGGGTGAGGGGGTTTTAATTGACAGATGGGTGGACAAAGACTAGAGATGAAAAGGAGACAAGGAGACATTGGTTCACCTATCCTGCCAATTAATTTGGAAAATTTAGTTACGATAGCTTTGGTGCTACCTCTACAATGCATTGAAATGCCAACCACAGCTTGTTCATATCTCTCATACCTACAAGAGAAAAGGCATTGCTGCTGCTTAATAAACCCATGAATTTGGTAAATTATTTGAAGTCTTTTACATCAGCCACGTATCTTCATATTGCCCAAGGCTTCACTGCTGCAGAGCAGTCTGGTTTACTTGGTTTAATTCAGAGATACAGCCCCTTTGGCCCACCAGGTCCGCGTCAACCAGAGATCCCTGCACACTAACACTATCCTACACACACTAGGGGCAATTTACACTTTTAGCAAGCCAATTAACCTACAAACCTGTACGTCTTTGGAGTGTGGGAAGAAACTGGAGATCCCAGAGAAAACCCACACAGGTCACGTGAGAACGTACAAACGCCATATAGACAGCACCCATAGTCGGGATCGAACCCGGATCACTGGCGCTGAAAGCACTGTAAGGCTTTCAGACTGTTACAAAATATCCGCGCCCAGTCCCCCTTTGTTCTTCCCCCATCCAGCTCCTCCTCCCCCTCCCCCTCCCTCACGATGGTCCCCCCCACGCTGGGTCCTCCTTTGTTCCATCCTCCTTTTATTCATTTTATACATTTACATTTGTGTAAGAGAGAACATTGGGAAACTGCTCCAGGGATTAAAAGCATAGAGCAGTCATAAGGTGATAAGGAATAGGAGTAGAATTAGGCCATTCGGCCCATCAGGTCTACTCCGCCATTAAATCATGGCTGATCTATCTCTCCCTCCTAACCCCATTCTCCTGCCTTCTCCCCATAACCTCTAACACCTGTACTCATCAAGAGTCTATCTATCTCTGCCTTAAAAATATCCACTGACTTGGCATTTGGTATTGTAGAGAAAGCAGGGTCTCTGCAGAAGGACGGACAGGTTGGGAGAGTGGGCAGAAAGTGGCAGATGGAATATAAAGTTATTTCTAGAGAGTCAAGTGAGTCAAGAGTGTTTAATTGTCATATGTCCCATTTAGAACAATAACATTCTTACTTGCAGCAACACAACACAATATTTAAACATAGTACACTGTAAACAATATAATAAATTAGAAAAAAAGTTCAGTGTGTATATACACTTAGTCATAAATACACATATACACAGATCATATATAAATACACACGGACACGCACACACATATATGTACACACAAAAAACAAACAATAATAGTGCAATAATAACAATAATAGTCAATGTCGTTCAGAGCTTATTTGAGGTTGTTGTGTTTAATGACCTAATGGCTGTCGGGAAGAAGCTGCTCCTGAACCTGGAACGCAGCAGGTCAGGCAGCATTTGTGGAGAACATGGATAGATGACGTTTAGGGTCGGGACCTTTCTTCAGCTGGGAATACCACTGCCCAGTTGACAGGGAAGAGTTATAGAAACATAGAAACATAGAAATTAGGTGCAGGAGTAGGCCATTCGGCCCTTCGAGCCTGCACCGGCATTCAATATGATCATGGCTGAGCATCCAACTCAGCATCCCGTACCTGCCTTCTCTCCATACCCTCTGATCCCCTTAGCCACAAGGGCCACATCTAACTCCCTCTTAAATATAGCCAATGAACTGGCCTCGACTACCCTCTGTGGCAGGGAGTTCCAGAGATTCACCACTCTCTGTGTGAAAAAAGTTCTTCTCATCTCGGTTTTAAAGGATTTCCCCCTTATCCTTAAGCTGTGACCCCTTGTCCTGGACTTCCCCAACATCGGGAGCAATCTTCCTGCATCTAGCCTGTCCAACCCCTTAAGAATTTTGTAAGTTTCTATAAGATCCCCTCTCAATCTCCTAAATTCTAGAGAGTATAAACCAAATCTATCCAGTCTTTCTTCATAAGACAGTCCTGACATCCCAGGAATCAGTCTGGTGAACCTTCTCTGCACTCCCTCTATGGCAATAATGTCCTTCCTCAGATTTGGAGACCAAAACTGTACGCAATACTCCAGGTGTGGTCTCACCAAGACCCTGTACAACTGCAGCAGAACCTCCCTGCTCCTATACTCAAATCCTTTTGCTATTATTAATTACCTTTCCTGACAAGTCTGAAAAAACATCACAACATCAGCAAAGCCTTGGGCCCTCATCACCACTCCATTGATTCTGCACTAAGTACATGCAACCAATGCCAAAGTCAATAGTCTCTGACAATACATACTGAGATGGTGGGGAGGGCAGAGCCGGTGATGGACTGGGCAGCCTTCACACCTTTTAGCTGTCTTCTTCACAGCTGGGCATTCAAGTTGCCGAACCAGGTTGTGATGTAACCAGTTAATACACTCTCTGCTGTACACCTGTAGAAGCACAAGAGAATCCTCTCTGACATACTAAATCTCCGTAATCTTCTCAGGAAGTAGGGGCGCTGATGTGCTTTCTTTATAATTGCATCAGTGTGCTGGGTCCAAGAAAGATCTTCAGAAATATGCACACCCAGGAATTTGAAGTTTTTGACTCTCTCCACCATTGTCCCATTGATATAAACATGATTGTGGGTCCTCATCCTTCCCCTTCCAAAGTCTACAATCAGTTCCTTGGTCTCACTGATATTGAGAGCCAGGTTGTTGTACTGGCACCATTTGGTCAATCAGTCGATCTCACTTCTATACTCTGACTTATCATCATCTGTAAATCGTCCAACAACGATGGTGTCGTCGGCGAACTTGAAGATGGAGCTCGCACTGTGTCCGGCTACACAGTCGTGAGTATAGAGTGAGTAGAGCAGGGGGCTGAGCACGCAGCCTTGAGATGGGTGCTCCCGTACTGATTGTTACTGAGGAAGAAGTATTTTTGCCAATTCAAACAGAATGTGGTCTGTTGATGAGGAAGTCGAGGATCCAGTTGCAGAGAAATGCGCAGAGACCCAGTTCCATGAGCTTAGTAACCAGCATTTTTATTAAATCAAAAATATTTATTTAAATATTAAAATAATATATACAGTGCAGTAAAAAACAAAACAGAACCCACCACCACAATACACGACAAACAATAAACTATTATACAACTATCTTACACTCCTTGTCAAGGATTCATACAACCCCCCCCGCAGTGCCCAGTGGTCCCGGAAATCCCCCAGGGTGCCTGTGGACAGCGTGTAGTTCCTCTCTAACACCACCCAGGCGCGGACATACCCCAGAAAAGGGGCAGGCAGCCGGCTTGGGCAGAGCCATCTTCCGCCTGGCGCTGTGACTCGCGGATGGCCAGCTTGGCCGGCCCGGGAGCAACCCAACCAGGAAATCCTCAGCCCTACCCTCTCCCCTACGCACAGGGTATTCAGTCAGGTCCGTTGCCGAGTCCTTGAACATTGCCCAGTCTAATGAATTAAGAGCAGAAGTTACAATGACAGGAGCTAGCATTTACTGAAAATGATATGTTATTATTCTCAAAAATGTAAAAAGCTGTAAAAATGTTAAACCAAAAGTTACATCCACTGCTTCTGTTGTTTCACTCATGGCTAGAATTCTAATGTTGAGGTCACTCCAGCCCATCATAAGATGCTTGGTCTTTAACATAAACAAATAGCATCCTATTAAGAAGCAGTTTTGAATTTTTTTAAATGATAAGGCTATAAATGTACGTTATAGCCTGATTCGTTATTCTTCCTGCAGAACCTGCAAAATGCTAAAGCTTCATTAATCAATCGCCCTCACAGTTTTTGTTTTCAAGAGCTCAATGGTAACATTCTTTGAGGTTAAGGGCAATTAACATGTGCATCAGAATCATCTTTTGAGATAATTTCTTGTTATTTGAATTGATTGTTTTAGGAATATTTTTGATAAGTCGTGACACTGTTTGAAAAACCACGAAGAAGAGTGTAGAAAATTGTGGAATGATTGGCCTTTTAAAACTCTTACTTCATCTAAACAAAAGAGCATCTTTGTTACAAGCTTAATGAAAGGTGAAATGAATCCATTAACTTAGGACAGAAAGTATTGGAACCAGTCAAGGAGAAAATCAACTGCCCATTTTTCAATGTTTTAATGTGTTCACCAAGCACATACCAGAGAGGAAGTCTTATTAATTAAACTAGAAATTTGCTGAGCCTGGTACAGACTGAGAGGCTCTTGACTGGTGATGTTCATTCTTCCTTCAACCTATCCCCATAAATTGATACAGGCGGTCACGGTGGCACAGCGGTAGAGTTACTGCCTTACAGCAAAATGCAGCGCTAGAGACCCGGGTTCGATCTCGACTACGGGTGCTGTCTGTACGGAGTTTGTACGTTCTCCCCATGATCTGCGTGGGTTTTCTCCGAGATCTTCGGTTTCCTCCCACACTCCAAAGACGTGCAGGTTTGTAGGTTAATTGGCTTGTTAAAAATGTAAAATTGTTCAAGTTGGCGATATGCAGAGTACTGCCCTGCCAACTACAAAATTCAGAAGGTTCAGAAGGCTCAGAAGGATACATTCACGGTTCTGCAGAAGACATCGATGTGATGAAAATAAAACAAGTAATAGATTAGAAACATTGGTTCATCATCTGGCATCACGGCAATGACATCACAACTTTATTTGCTGTTGGATAATACAAACGGATTTTGCTCGGAATTAAATCATAAGATCATAAAGTGATAGAAGCAGAAATAGACCATTCGGCACATCACGTCTACTCCGCCATTCTATCATGACTGATCCATCTCTCCCTCCTAAACCCATTCTCCTGCCTTCTCCCGAAAAAACCCCTGACATGTAATAATCAAGAATCTATCTATCGCTGCCTTAAAAATATCCATTGACTTGGCCTCCACAGCCTTCTGTGGCAAAAAAATCCACAGATTCACCACCCTCTGACTAAAGAAATTCCTCCTCATCTCCTTCCTAAAGAAATGTCCTTTAATTCTGAGACTATGGTCCTAGACTCTCCCGCATTGGAAACATCCTATCCACATCCACTCTATCCAGGCCTTTCACTATTTTGTATGTTTCAATGAGGTACCCCTTCGTTCTCCTAAACTCCAGTGAGTACAGGCCCAGTGCCGCCAAACACTCATCATATGTTAACCCACTCATTCCTGGAATCATTCTTTTAAACCTCCTCTGGATCTTCTCCAGCAACAACACATCCTTCCTCAGATATGGGGCCCAAAATTGTTCTCATTATTCCAAATGTGGCCTGACCAACGCCGTATAGAGGCTCAGCATTACATCCCTGTTTTTGTATTCTCGACCTCCTGAAATAAATGCTAGCGTTGTGTTTGCCTTAAATCAGAATTAAAACAGAGCAGGACAAAACACAAACTCTTATAGTTAGACCAATAATACCTCCAGCAATTAAGAGTAGAGTGCAAAATAAGGACCTCAGAAAGGCCTTTATGTCGTTTTTCCTCGAAAAGCATAATCCACATAGTGCTTTAAGTGTACCACCGCAAACAATAAATATTATGGGTAAGATAAAGGTTGAAGTAAACATTCTAATTATTTTTTTGTCAAATGCTATTGTGGCTGGAAGAAAGGAGACAGTAGTTCTTCCAAGTCAGTAATGCAACCAGCTGAATGGTAAAGCCTTGGCATTGAATAGGCAAACCTCATTGCAACAAAATTAAGTGTTCAGATGAATCAAAAAAAGCAAAGATAACTTATACTGCGTTAAAGAAATATACTTAAAATTATAACTTTTTGGAAAGTTTGTTTAAATGTAAATATTTTGAATTGCCCCATGATCTAATCTATATTACTAAAACTCTGATCTTGACCGCTTTTGGCCCACTGTGCTGCGATTTCCGACAGAACACCGCCACCTACGGCCGCCATTTTTGGCCACCTCGCTCAGAGCCCCCCTCCGCCTTAAAGGAGCAGAGGATTTTACCCAACGATGACAAATCAGAGAGATATTAATGTTTTTTTTAATTTCACCATTCTCTCTGCTGCCCCTGCTGGAGAGGGGGAGGACTATAAAACCAGGAAGTGGTGTGCCTCACTCAGTCTCTTCAATATGGATGAAGCCAAGGAACGTGACCTCTGAGCTCTGAATAACACTCAACAAATGTCTACATAACTGTGCGCCCCCTTAATGTGGTTTGAAAATGAAAATATGGTTTGTTTGAAGTAAAATGGCACTGCCTGCAAATGGTTGTTTGGGTGCTTTGGCGTGAAGTTAAAAGGCATTACTTACTGCAAATGGTGGCTTGCGTGCTTTGGCTTGAAATTGAAATGCAATACTTACTGCAAATGGTGGCCTGGGAGCTTTGGCTTGAAGTTGCAAGGCACTTCTTACTGCAAATGGTGGCTTGGGTGTGGCTTGAAATTGAAAGGCACTACTTACTGCAAATGGTGGCATGAAGTTGAAAGGCACTACTTACTGCAAATGGTGGCTTGGGAGCTTTGGCTTGAAGTTGAAAGGCACTACTTACTGAAAATGGTGGCTTGGGTGCTGACTTGAAGTTGAAAGGCACTATTACTGCAAATGGTGGCTTGGTTGCTTTGATTTGAAGTTGAAAGGCACTACTTCCTGCAAATGATGGCTTGGGTGTGGCTTGGGTGTGGCTTGAAGTTGAAAGGCACTACTTACTGCAAATGGTAGCTTGGGTGGAATGGCATGAAGTTAAAAGGCATTACTTACTGCAAATGGGGGCGTGGGTGCATTGGCTTGAAGTTGAAAGGCACTACTTACTGAAAATGGTGGCTTGGGAGCTTTGACTTGAAGTTGAAAGGCACTACTTACTGCAAATGGTGGCTTGGGAGCTTTGGTTTGAAGTTGAAAGGCACTACTTACTGCAAATGGTGGCTTGGGTGTGGCTTGGGTGTGGCTTGAAGTTGAAAGACACCACTTACTGCAAATGGTGGCATGAAGTTGAAAGGCACTACTTACTACAAACGGTGGCTTGGTTGCGTTGGCTTGAAGTTGAAAGGCACTACTTACTGCAAATGGTGGCTTGGGAGCTTTGGCTTGAAGTAGAAAAGGCACTACTTACTGCAAATGGTGGCTTGGGTACTTTGGCTTGAAGTTGAAAGGCACTACTGACTGCAAATGGTGGCATGAGGTTGACAGGTACTACTTACTGCAAATGGTGGCTTGGGTGCTTTGGCTTTAAGTTGAAAGGCACTACTTACTGCAAATTGTAGCTTGGGTACTTTGGCATTAAGTTGAAAGGCACTGCAAATGGTGACATGAAGTTGAAAGGCACTACTTACTGCAAGTGTTGGCTTGGTTGCTTTGGCTTGAAGTTGAAAGGCACTACTTACTGCAAATGGTGGCTTGGATGCAATGGCTTGAAGTTAAAAGGCATCACTTACTGCAAATGGTGGCATGGGTGCATTGGCATGAAGTTGAAAGGCACCACACTGCAAATGGTGGCACGAAGTTGAAAGGCACTACTTACTGCAAATGGTGGCTTGGGTGCTTTGGCTTGAAGTTAAAAGGCACTACTGCAAATGCACTTAATTCCTGTTTGCACTGTATATTGATTTTGGATAAAACGCTACCACTTACGGCTATGATTTTTGGCCATCTTACTCAGTCCCCCTCCGCTGAGCAGGTGCAGAGAATTCTTCCCATCAATGAAAAATAAAAGTGTTATTAGTTTTTTTTTAAAATGTTGAGAATCTCTCTCCTGTCAATCACTCCATGAAAGCCACATCTTTTCCGGTGGGGAGGGGGGAGGGGTTATAAAACCCAGAAGTGTGGGTGTGGCTCAGTCTCTGCATGATGGGGGAGGGAGAGGTCACGACTCTGTCTGAGCTGTGAATCAACTGAACACACTGAATGTCTACTGAAGTGTGAGTTTGGTGTTTTGTGTGGTTTTATGGTGGTTTCACCGTGCATGAAATGGTATGAAGCTGCATTTGAATTTGGTGGCCTTGCACCCTGCTTGAAATGGAATAAAACTGCACTTGAATTTGGTGGCCTTGCACCCTGCTAGAAGTGGAATGAAACTGCACTTGAATTTGGTGGCATTGCATCCTGTTTGAAGTGGTATGAAACTGCACTGAATTTGGTGGCCTTGCACCCTGCTGAAAGTGGTATGAAACTGCACTTGAATTCGGTGGCCTTGCACCCTGCTCAAAGTGGTAAGAAATTGTACTTGAATTTGGTGGCCTTGCACCCTGCTTGAAATGGTAGGAACATGGATTTGAATTTGGTGGCCTTGCACCCTGCTTGAAAAGGTATTTCAAGGAATAGTCATGAGTCAACTGCCAGCCCACCAGCTGTGAGTGAGCTGCCAGCAGATCAGGCTTGAGGGACTGAGCTGCCACCCCAAGAACCCATACCAGCACTCCAGAAAGCCCCCCTTCTGGCCACCAATATTGGAATTTGTGGAGAGGTGGAATATTGTGTCGGGGGACCAGCTCTCCCGTGTGAACATGGGACCCAACGGGTCCCACTTAGTCTAGTAACATTATATTTTCCCAGCCAGGGATATTCTAAAAGTATACTTTCATCGTCACCCTCCAATCACTCTCACCTTTATGTGAAATATAAACCTTTGAATAGAAATTAATATGTTAAATTAGCCTTGGGAATATGAAAAAAACCTGATGAGAAAATCAATCATCCAAACCTAAAATGTACACAGAATGTAACTCCATTTTTTGTTAAAATACAAAATGCAATCGGTCTGAATAGTTTGGGGAATGCTAGCAATTCTTTGCCAGCTGAGTTGGAAATGGAATTTAAATTTGAGCTGAAGATAGGCATAAAATGCTGGAGTAACTCAGCGGAATAGGCAGCATCTCTGGAGAGAAGGTGGCATTTCGAGTACAGACTCTTTCAGCTATTGTCTACTGACATCCTGACTTGTAATGAAAGGAAAGTCATTTATGAAGCAGCTACAGAGAGTTGAACCGAGGACACTGCCCTGACAAACTCCTCCAGTGATGTATTGGATACAAATTATTGGTTCTGACAAACACAAGCATTTATTTAGTGTGAAATATGACTCCAATTATTGTAGTATTTCCCTCTTGATGCTTATTTTTACCAGAGATCCTTGGTACCCACTTGCTGCCTTGATTTCAAGGGCAATAACTATTACTTCACCTCTGGAATTCACCTCTTTGTTCCAAACCTGGACCAAACCTACAGTGAAATCTGAAGCAGTGAGGCCCTGGCGAATCCCAAATTGGGCATTGATGGAAAAAGCGTTGCTTGATAGCCCTGTCGATAAAACCTTCCATCATTTTACTGATGATTGAGTGAACACTGCTTGCACAAGAATTAACCAGGTGGGATTTGCCTGGCTTTTTGTGAACAGGACATAACTGTACAGTTTTCCACATGATTGAGCAGATAACAGTGTTGCAACTGCATTGGTACGGCGTGACTAGAGGCATGTCTGGCTACTTCTGGAATGCAGGTCTTGAATATTACAGCAGAGGAATTATATGTTCTTGTAAGCTTTACTATAATCAGTGCTCCAAGACATTTCTTGCTATCACAAGTGTTGAATGGAGTCAGCTGAAAATTGCCTTCATTAAGTGGGGAACTCAGGAGAAAGCTAAGATGAATAATACACGGTGTTCATACTGGTGGGGTGTAAACTACCCAAGCGAAATATGAGGTGCTGCTCCTCCAATTTGCGGTGGGACTCACTCTGGCCATGAAGGAGGCCCAGGACAGAAAGGTCGGATTCGGAATGAGAGGGGGAGTTGAAGTGCTGAGCCACCGGGAGATCGGGTTGGTTAATGCGGACTGTGCGGAGGTGTTGGGCAAAGCGATCGCCATGCCTACGCTTGGTCTCACCGATGCAGAGCAGTTGACACCTAGAGCAGCGGATGCAATAGATGAGGTTGGAGGAGATGCAGGTGCACCTCTGCCTCACCTGGGAAGACTGCTTGGGTCCTTGGATGGAGGCGAGGGGGGAGGTAAAGCAACAAGTGTAGGATTTCTCCAATTTCAGGTAGTCCTTGCTTTCTCCTTCTTTCCCCTCCCCAGCTCTCCCGCAGCCCACTTTCTCTGCATCTTCCTTTCTTCTTCCCACCTCCCCACCCCCACCCCCACATCAGTCTGAAGAAGGGTCTTGACCTGAAACGTCACCTATTCCTTTGCTCCTTAGATGCTGCCTCACCCACTGAGTTTCTCCAGCATTTTTGTCTACCTTTGATTTTTCCAGCAAGTTCTTTCTTAAAAACTTCCCAATTTAGTGGTAAGTTTAGTTTTGAGATTCAGCGCGGAAACAGACCATTCGGCCCACCGAGTCCGCTCCGACCCTCGATCCCTGCACTCTAACATCCTACGCACACTAGGGACAATTTACAATTTTACCAAACCAATTAGCCAACAAATCTGTACCTCTTTGGATACTGGGCGGAAACCAGAGATCCTGGATAAAACCCACTCAGGTCACAAGAAGAATATACAAACTCCGTACAGCACCCGTAGTCAGGATGGAACCCGGGAGTCAGTCTACCCCACGGCAGAAGGGGGTGGAGTTGTACAGTTTGATAGCCAAGCTATCTAGTCCACCAAAGTGGTCTCATCTGCAAACATTTAGGTGAAGACAGAGCCAAATACAGTATGTGAGTGTATAGGAAGCAAACTGGTGGACTGAGAACACATCCTTGCAGGGCTCTTGTGTTGAGGTTTATTATGGGGGAGGTGTGGTCACCTATTTCACCTGTCCTCTCTTCCTATTTCAACCCTCACCTGTACGTCGCACCAGGGGTGATCTGAAGATGACTACTACCCTCTCGGTCCTGCATTTTAACCTACTGTCTACCCCCCTGTATTTACTCTGCAGAACCTCATCGCTTTTCCTACTGGTGTCATGTGTGACAATATGCACAATGACTTCCGGCCAGTCACCCTCCCCCTTGAGAAAGTTCTGCAGCCACTCGGACACTCCCTGGACGCAGGAACCAGTGAGTGCACGCACCATCCAGGAGGCTTCTTCATGCCATCCTACTGAAATTTTATTCAGAGCACTGTGGTAGCTGCAGTTGCGGTCCTATTGCAGTTGTATGAGACATTGGTGAGGCCGCATTTAGAGTATTGTGCTCAATTCTGGGCACCATGTTATAGGAAAAGTCTTGTCAAGCTGGAAAGGGTACAGAGAAGATTTACGAGGGTGTTGCCAGGAGTAGAGGGTCTGAGCTCTTGGCAGAGGTTGAGTAAACTGGGACTCTATTCCTTGGAGCGTAGGAGGATGAGGGGTGATCTTATAGAGCTGTATAGAAACATAGAAACATAGAAATTAGGTGCAGGAGTAGGCCATTCGGCCCTTCGAGCCTGCACCGCCATTCAATAAGATCATGGCTGATCATCCAACTCAGTATCCCGTACCTGCCTTCTCTCCATACCCTCTGATCCCCTTAGCCACAAGGGCCACATCTAACTCCCTCTTAAATATAGCCAATGAACTGGCCTCAACTACCCTCTGTGGCAGAGAGTTCCAGAGATTCACCACTCTCTGTGTGAAAAAAGTTTTTCTCATCTCAGTTTTAAAGGATTTCCCCCTTATCCTTAAGCTGTGACCCCTTGTCCTGGACTTCCCCAACATCGGGAACAATCTTCCTGCATCTAGCCTGTCCAACCCCTTAAGAATTTTGTACATTTCTATAAGATCCCCTCTCAATCTCCTAAATTCTAGAGAGTATAAACCAAGTCTATCCAGTCTTTCTTCATAAGTCAGTCCTGACATCCCAGGAATCAGTCTGGTGAACCTTCTCTGCACTCCCTCTATGGCAATAATGTCCTTCCTCAGATTTGGAGACCAAAACTGTACGCAATACTCCAGGTGTGGTCTCACCAAGACCCTGTACAACTGCAGTAGAACCTCCCTGCTCCTATACTCAAATCCTTTTGCTATGAAAGCTAACATACCATTCACTTTCTTCACTGCCTGCTTTACTTTCGCTGGTGTACCATGACACCCAGGTCTCGTTGCATCTCCCCTTTTCCTAATCGGCCACCATTTAGATAATAGTCTGCTTTCCTGTTTTTGCCACCAAAATGGATAACCTCACATTTATCCACATTATACTGCATCTGCCAAACATTTGCCCACTCACCCAGCCTATCCATCACTTTGCAGTCTCCTAGCATCCTCCTCACAGCTAACACTGCCCCCCAGCTTAGTGTCATCCGCAAACTTGGAGATATTGCCTTCAATTCCCTCATCCAGATCATTAATATATATTGTAAATAGCTGGGGTCCCAGCACTGAGCCTTGCGGTACCCCACTAGTCACTGCCTGCCATTGTGAAAAGGACCCGTTTACTCCTACTCTTTGCTTCCTGTTTGCCAGCCAGTTCTCTATCCACATCAATACTGAACCCCCAATGCCGTGTGCTTTAAGTTTGTATACTAATCTCTTATGTGGGACCTTGTCGAAAGCCTTCTGGAAGTCCAGATACACCACATCCACTGGTTCTCCCCTATCCACGCTACTAGTTACATCCTCGAAAAATTCTATAAAATTCGTCAGACATGATTTACCTTTCGTAAATCCATGCTGAGTTTGTCCAATGATTTCACCACTTTCCAAATGTGCTGCTATCCCATCTTTAATAACTGACTCTAGCAGTTTCCCCACTACCGATGTTAGACTAACTGGTCTGTAATTCCCCGTTTTCTCTCTCCCTCCCTTCTTAAAAAGTGGGGTTACGTTTGCTACCCGCCAATCCTCAGGAACTACTCCAGAATCTAAAGAGTTTTGAAAGATTATTACTAATGCATCCACTATTTCTGGAGCTACTTCCTTAAGTACTCTGGGATGCAGCCTATCTGGCCCTGGGGATTTATCGGCCTTTAATCCATTCAATTTACCCAACACCACTTCCCGACTAACCTGGATTTCACTCAATTCCTCCAACTCCTTTGACCCGCGGTCCCCTGCTATTTCCGGCAGATTATTTATGTCTTCCTTAGTGAAGACGGAACCAAAGTAGTTATTCAATTGGTCCGCCATATCCTTGTTCCCCATGATCAACTCACCTGTTTCTGACTGCAAGGGACCTACATTTGTTTTAACTAATCTCTTTCATAATAAAATTTAATAAAATCATGAGAGGAATAGATTGGGTAGATGCACAGAGTCCCTTGCCCAGAGTAGGTGAATCAAGGACCAAAGGACATAGGTTTAAGGTGAAGGGGAAAAGGGTTAATAGGAATCTGAGGGGTAACATTTTCACACAAAGGGTGGTAGGTGGAACAAGTTGCCAGAGGAAGTAGTTGAGGCTAGGACTGAAGTTGAGGGAGTTGAGGCAGGGAGATAAAATACGCATGTAAAAAAGGCAATGTTGTGGTGGCCATGGGAGATTTCAACATGCAGGTAGACTGGGAAAATCAGGTTAATACTGGACCGCAAGAAAGGGAATTTGTAGAGTGCCTCCGAAATGAATTCTTAGAGCAGCTTGTACTGGAGCCTATCAGGAAGAAGGCAATTCTGAATTTAGTGTTATGTAATGAACCGGGTTTGATAAGGGAACTCAAGGTAAAGGAGCCATCAGGAGGCAGCGATCACAACCTGATAAGTTTTAATCTGTAATTTGAGAGAAGGTGAAATCGGATGTGTCGGTATTGCAGCTGAGCAAAGGGAACTACAGAGGCATGAGGGAGGAGTTGGCCAAAGTTGACTGGAAAGGGACCTTAGCAGGGATGACGGTGGAATAGCAATAGCAGGAATTTCTGGGAATAATTTGGAAGATGCATGATCTTTTCATTCAAACGAGGAAGAAAGATTCTAGGGGGAGAAAGACGCTACCGTGGCTGACAAGGAAAGTCAAGGGCAATATAAAACTAAAAGAGAAGGCATATAACATATCAAAGATTAGTGGGAAGCCTGAGGATTGGGAAGTTTTTAAAGAACAACAGAAGGTAACTAAAAAGGCAATACTGGGAGAAAAGATGAAATGCGAAAGTAAGCTAGCCAATAATATAAAAGAGGATAGCAAGGGTTTCTTCAGTTATATAAAGAGTAAGAAAGAGGCAAGACTGGAAGTTGGGCCATTGGAGAATGAAGCAGGAGAAGTGATAATGAGGAATAAGGAAATGGCAGAGGAGTTAAATAACTTTTTTGCATCAGTCTTCACAGTGGAAGACACCAGCAACGTGCCTGAAATTCAAGAGAGTCAGGGGGTGGAAGTTGGTGGAGTGGCAATTACCAGGGAGAAGGTGCTTGGGAAGCTGAAAGGGCTGAAGATGGATAAGTCACCTGGGCCAGATGGACTGCACCCTATGGTTCTAAAAATTGTGTTTAGAGATTGTGGTGGCATTGACATTGATATTTCAAGATTCACTAGATACAGGAGAGGTCCCAGATGATTGGAAAGTTGCCAATATTGCCCCGCTGCACAAGAAGGGAGCAAGGCAGATTAGACAATAGACAATAGACAATAGACAATAGTGGGAACTATAGGCCAGTTGGTCTGACTTTGGTGGTTGGTATGAATTTAGAGTCCATTATCAAGGATGAGGTTACGGAGTACTTAAAGTTCCCGATAAAATAGGCTTTGTGAAGGGAAGGTCTTGCTTGACAAATTTGCTGGAATTCTTTGAAGAAGTAAATAGCAGGATTGACAAAGGGGAGTCAGTAGATGTTGTATACTTAGATTTTCAGAAAGCATTGATAAGGTGCCACACGTGAGGCTGCTAAGGAAGATGAGAGCCCACAGTATCAAAGGGCAGATACTAGCATGGATAGCAGGTTGTCCGGATGGCAGAAGACAAAGAGTGGTAATAAAGGGGCTTTTTCTGGTTGGCTGCCAGTAACTAGCGGAGTTCTGCAGGGGTCGGTGCTGGGGCCGCTACTCTTCACGTTGTATATTAATGATTTTGACAGGAGGATTGAAGACTTTGTGGCCAAGTTTGCGGGTGTTACAAAAATAGGTGGAAGGGCAAGTAGGGGTAGAGAAACCCGGGAGTCTGCAGAAGTGTCTGTGTTGCAATTGAACAAAGAGGACTATGAAGGCATGAGAGAGGAGCTGGCCAAGGTCGACTGGTAAAGGATCCAAGCAGAACTTTCTGGGCATAATCCAGAAGATGCAGGATCGAAAGAGGAAGAAAGATTTCAAGGGGAGTAAGAGGCAACCGTGGCAGACAAAGGAAGTTATGGATGGAATAAAACTAAAAGAAAAGGTGTATAACACAGCAAAGACTAGCAGGAAGCCAGAGGATTGGGCAACTTTCAAAGGACAACAGAAGGTAACAAAAAGGCAATACGGGGTGAAAGGATGAAGTACGAGGGTAAGCTGGCCAAGAATATAAAGAAGGATAGAAAAAGCTTATTTAGGTATGTTAAGTGAAAAAGATTAGTAAAGACAAATGTGGGTCCCTTGAAGGCAGAAACAGGTGACATTCAAGATTCAAGATTCAAGAGAGTTTATTGTCATGTGTCCCTGATAGGACAATGAAATTCTTGCTTTGCTTCAGCACAACAGAACGTAGTAGAACAGATCAGTGTGTCCATATAGATACACACATGAATAAATAAACTGATAAAGCCCTACAGATAATGGGCTATTAACGTTCAGAGTTTTGTCCGAGCCGAGTTTAATAGTTTGATGGCTGTGGGGAAGTAGCTATTCCTGAACCTGGTCATTGCAGTCTTCAGGCTCCTGTACATTCTACCTGAAGGTAGCAGGGAGATGAGTATGTGGCCAGGATGGTGTGGATCCTTGATGATACTGCCAACCTTTTTGAGGCAGCGACTACGATAGATCCCCGCGATGGAAGGGAGGTCAGAGCCGATGATGGACTGGGCAGTGTTTACTACTTTTTGTAGTCTTTTCCGCTCCAGGGCGCTCAAGATTCCGAACTAAGCCACGATGCAACCAGTCAGTATGCTCTCTGCTGTGCACCTGTAGAAGTTAGAGAGGGAACAAGGAAATGGCAGTAGAGTTGAACAGGTACTGTGGTTCTGTCTTCACTAAGGAAGACACAAACAATCTCCCCGATGTAATAGAATTCAGAGGATCTAGGGAGACAGAGGAACTGAAAGAAATTTGCTTTAGGTGAATAATAGTATTGGGTAGACTGAATGGACTGAAGGCTGATAAATCCCGAGAGCCCGATGGTCTGCATTGCAGGGTACTCAATGAGGTGGCTCTGGAAATCATGGACGCATTGGTGATCATTTTCCAATGTTCTATAGATTCAGGATCAGTTCCTGTGGATTGGAGGGTAGCTAATGTTATCCCACATTTCAAGAAAGGAGCGAGAGAGAAAGCGGGGAATTATAGACCAGTTAGCCTGACATCGGTGGTGGGGAAGATGCTGGAGTCAATTATCAAATAAGTAGTAACAGCGCAGTTTGGTCCAAGTCAGCATGGATTTACAAAGGGGAAATCCTGCTAGACTAATCTTCTGGAATTTTTTGAGGATGTGTCAAGTAAAATGGATGAAGGAGAGCCAGTGGATGTAGTGTATCTGGACTTTCAGAAAGGCATTGATCAGGGCCCACACATGAGATTAGTGGGCAAAATTAGAGCACATGGTATTGGGGGTAGGGTATTATAGACAATAGACAATAGACAATAGGTGCAGGAGTTGGCCATTTGGCCCTCAAGCCAGCACCGCCATTCAATGTGATCATGGCTGATCATCCCCAGTCAATAATAATAATAATAATGGATGGGATTTATATAGCGCCTTTCTAATACTCAAGGCGCTTTACATCGCATTATTCATTCACTCCTCAGTCACACTCGGTGGTGGTAAACTACTTCTGTAGCCACAGCTGCCCTGGGGCAGACTGACGGAAGCGTGGCTGCTATTCTGCGCCTACGGCCCCTCCGACCACCACCAATCACTCACACACATTCACACACATTCACACACAGGCAAAGGTGGGTGAAGTGTCTTGCCCAAGGACACAACGACAGTATGCACTCCAAGCGGGATTCGAACCGGCCACCTTCCGGTCACCAGCCGAACACTTAGCCCATTGTGCCATCAGTACTCCATTCCTGCCTTCTCCCCATATCCCCTGACTCCGCTATCTTTAAGAGCCCTATCCAGCTCTCTCTTGAAAGTATCCAGAGAACCGTCTTCCACTGCCCTCTGAGGCAGAGAATTCCACAGACTCACAACTCTCTGTGTGAAAAAGTGTTTCCTCATTCTTAAACTGTGACCCCTGGTTCTGGACTCCCCCAACATCGGGAACATGTTTCCTGCCTCTAGCGTGTCCAAACAATTAGTAATCTTATATGTTTCAATAAGAAACATGTAAGATTAATCCTTCTAAAATTCTAGAGTGCACAAGCACAGCCGCTCCATTCTCTCAGCATATGACAGTCCCGCCATCCCGGGAATTAACCTTGTAAAAAAAACGCTGCACTCCCTCAATAGCAAGAATGTCCTTCCTCAAATTAGGGGACCAAAACTGCGCATAATACACCAGGTGTGTTCTCACTGGGGCCCTGTACAATTGCAGACGTATCTCTTTGCTCCTATAGTCAACTCCTCTTGTTATGAAGGCCAACATGCCATTCGCTTTCTTCACCGCCTGCTGCACCTACATGCTTACTTTTATTAACTGATGATCAAGGACCTCCGGATCCCGTTGTGCTTCCCCTTTTCCCAACTTGACACCATTTAGATAATAATCTGCCTTCCTGTTTTTGCTACCAAAGTGGATAACCTCACATTAATCCACATTAAACTGCATCTGCCATGCATCTGCCTCTCACCCAACCTGTCCAAGTCACCCTGCATTCTCAAAGCATCCTCCTCACAGTTCACAATGCCACCCAGCTTTGTGTAATCTGCAAATTTGCTAATGTTACTTTGAATCCCTTCATCTAAATCATTGACGTATATTGTAAATAGCTGCAGTCCCAGCACCGACCCCACTAGTCACTGCCTGCCATTCTGAAAGGGACCCGTTAATCCCTACTCTTTGTTTCCTGTCTGCCAACCAATTTTCATGTCAGCACTCTACCCCCTATACCATGTGTCCGAGGTTTGTCCACTAATTTCTTTGTGGGACCTTATCAAATGCTTTCTGAAGATCCAGGTACATTACATCCACTGGCTCTCCCTTGTCCATTTTCCCAGTTACATTCTCAAAAAATTCCAGAAGATTAGTCAAGCATGATTTCCCCTTTGTAAATCCATGCTGACTCGGACTGATCCTATTGCTGCTATCCAAATGTGCCGCTATTTCATCTTTTATGATTGACTCCAGCATCTTACCCACCACCGATGCCAGGCTAACTGGTCTATATTGACATGGATTGAGACATGGATAGAGGTATTGACATGGATAGAGAATTGGTTGGCAGACAAGAACCAAAGAACAGGAATAAACGGGTCCCTGTCTGAATGGCAGGCAATGGCGAGTGGAGTGCCGCAAGGCTCGGTGCTGGGGTCGCAATATATATTAATGATTTAGATGATGGAATTAAAGGTAACACTAAATTTGCAGATGACACAAAGCTGGGTGGCAGTGTGAACTGCGAAGAGGATGCTAGGAGGTTGCAGTGTGACTTGGACAGGTTGAATGAGTGGGCAGATGCATGGCAGATGCAGTATAAAGTAGATAAATGTGAGGTTATCCACATTAGCGGCAAAAACAAGGAGGCAGATTATTATCTCAATTGTGTCAGATCTGGAAAAAGGGAGGTGCAACAAGGCCTAGGTGTACTTGTACACCAGTCACTGAAAGTAAACATGTAGGTACAGCAGGCAGTGACAAAAGCTAATGGCATGTTGGCCTTCATAACAAGAGGATTTGAGCACAGGAGTAAAGAGATCCTTCTGCAATTGTACAGGGCCTTGGTGAGACCACATCCGGAGTATTGTGTGCAGTTTTGGTCTCCTAATTTGAGGAAGGACATCCTTGCTATCGAGGGAGTGCAGTGTACATTCCCGAGATTAATCCCCAGGGTGGCGGGATTGTTATATGAGGAAAGATTGGAAAGACTGGGATTGTATTCACTGGAATTTAGAAGGATGAGAGGGTTTCTTATAGAAACATGTAAAATTATAAAAAGACTGGACAAGCTAGATGCAGAAAAAATGTTCTCAATATTGGGGGAGTCCAGAACCAGGGGCCACAGTCCAAGAATAAAGGGGTCCATTTAAAACTGAGATTAGGAAAAACTTTTTCACCCAGAGAGTTGTGAATTTGTGGAATTCTCTGCCATAGAAGGCAGTGGAGGCCGATTTGATGAATTTAAAAGGGAGTTAGAAAGAGCTCTTGGGGCTAGCGGAATCAAGGGTTATGGGGACATGGCAGGCACAGGTTACTGATTGTGGATGATCAGCCATGATCACAATGAATGGCAGTGCTGGGTCAAAGGGCTGAATGGCCTCCTCCTGCACCAATTTTCTGTGTTTCTATGACTTGGGCGGGTTTGGATAGTGGGCAGAAAAGTGGCAATGGAATATAGTGTAACAAAGTGTGGAGTCGTGCATTTTGGTGGTAGGAATAAAAGTGTGAATTATTTTCCAAATGGGGAGAGAATCCAAAAATCGGAGGTGCAAAGGGACTTGGGAGTGCTGGTGCAGGATTCCCAAAAAATTAATCTGCAAGTCGAATCGGTAGTAAAGAAAGCAAACGCAATCCTAGCATTTATTCTCATTGAAACATGCAGAATAGTGAGAGGCTTGGATAGAGTGGATGTGAAGAGAATGTTTCCACTAGTGGGAGAGTCCAGGACTAGAGGTCATATCCTCAGAATTAAAGGATGTTCTTTTAGGAAGCAGATGAGGAGAAATTTCTTTAGTCAAAGGGCGGTGAATCTGTAGAATTCTTTGCCACAGAACGCTGTACAGGTTAAGTCAGTGGATATTTTTAAGGCAAAGATAGATATATTTTTGATTAGTATAGGTGTCAGAGGTTATGGGGAGAAGGTAGGAGAATGTGGTTAAGAGGAAGAGATAGATCAGCCATGATGGGCTGAATGGCCTAATTCTACTCCTATCACCTATGACCTTTGACCTTATGACCATCACAACATTTAAGAAGCAATTAGACAGGTACATGGATGGGACAGGTTTGAAGGGATATTGACCAAATGCTGGCAGGTGGGACAAGTGTAACTGGGACTTGTTGGCCGATGTGGGCAAGTTGGGCCGAAGGGCCTGTTTCCGCACTGTATCACTCTATGACTACGTAATGTAATCCATATCCATTTGAAACATTCACAGAAAAGCAGGCCAGAGCTGTGTGGTCTTCTGCAGAATGTATTCCCATGTGGGTTAGGCCCTTCGCAATAGGGGACAGACATTTTATCAACAGCATGGTAGGGTTAAAGATAACGCACACCCAGAAAAAACTCAGAGGGCAGCAGGTGCAATTGCATGAAAGTAAACCAAGCACCCATTTCC
The DNA here is from genome assembly GCF_010909765.2 of Amblyraja radiata. NCBI lineage: Eukaryota > Metazoa > Chordata > Chondrichthyes > Rajiformes > Rajidae > Amblyraja > Amblyraja radiata. The sequence goes on along the minus strand of NC_045973.1, from coordinate 39,157,079 downwards.
CTGCGACACATATCCCTATTCACTGAAACAGTGGGGGGGGGGGGGGGGGGGGGGGGGGGTTGTATGAATGTAAGATGATACTTACTGGCATTTCTTTTACATTTTATTGGGAGCAGGTAGGAATAACTCACGTTGGTAAATAAGGACCGATGATCACAGGGCTGCCTGATTGTGGGGCAAGATTATAAGATATGACAAGAAATTTGGAAACGGTGCATTTGAAGGAGATGCCAGCCTTTGTTTCAGAAATGAAATTCACAGAGTAGGCTGTTGCATAACAAGATAAACGACGCTGACTGAAAACATAACTCGGACTCTGCAGGATTTGATGAAGTCTAATGACAAATTTACAAGTAAATGCAGTTCCTTTATGGCAAGGATGATAATTGAGTGCCTAAGAACTTCAAACTGTTGTCATATTTCATGTTTGACACACACAAAATGAAGAGCAAGACTGGAGGAGAGCAAAATGGGAGAGTCAAATTAAACCCCAAGGCAATAAAGCCAACTTATCAATACCACACTTCTATGGATTTTCTTATATCTTCACGTCTTACTCTTGATAAAAGAACTGTGACTTACAGCTTAAATTTCTAACCACAACACCAAGCCAGGTCTAGACTAAATGGATTAAACTTGGACTAGGTTTCAAGGAATACAATCAATGGGTATGTGAATGACCGTGGAAATGGATCTCATATTACTTTTTACCTCAATCTGAAAGCATTAAACAAAAGTTCCTTAATACCCTTCAGTTTTGCAAAGACAGATACTGTGTTGTTAGGAACAAGTGAGGTGCTTTATCTGTCATGCCTTACCTTCGCTGGCAATGAGCCCTGGCTCAGAATTCAAAAAAAGTTCTAATGGCAAATCCACAATTGATGCCGCCTATTAGCTAACCCAGTTTCTGGATCGTGACAAAAGATAATATGATCTCAATCCAAATACTTAGAGTAAAAACTCCAATGACACGACAAATCAGAAGTGACAGGAGAAGTAAGCTTTTTCTTTTAACTTTGGTGCTGAAACTTTCAAACTTGTGTGCTCATGATTGTAAAGAGTAATTTCTGCTCTGAGTCAAGGTTAGGATAGCCCTACCCTTTTACCACCCTCCCAGCAATAGGACTTGGGAGTCTATTTACCTGATAGATTCTCGTGTCGCCAGGGAAATGTCTCACCTGAATACTTTGGTTGCGAGTTTTCACTCAGATATCAAATTAACCTGGTTGGAATCAAATGGAATACTGTTACACAATGGCCAAATCTAATGTGTCTCTAGAGCTCAATGCCAGCTTGTGCTGGATATCCTGCAATTCCTCGCACAGCATCACAGTTTATTTGCCCCCAAGCAGATTAAAAATGAACAGTTGCCAAAGCATCAATTGCCACTTGCAAAAGGCAGTTTCAATCTTACACTTTCTAATGCCCCTGTCCCACTTAGGAAACCTGAACGGAAACCTCTGGAGACTTTGCGCCCCACCCAAGTCTTCCGTGCGGTTCCCGGAGGTTGCAGGTGGTTGCCGGAGGTTGCAGGTAGTGGAAGCAGGTAGGGAGACTGACAAAAACCTCCGGGAACCTCTGGGAACTGCACGGAAACCTTGGGTAGGGCGCAAAGTCTCCAGAGGTTTCCGTTCAGGTTTCCTAAGTGGGACAGGGGCATAAGCAGTTTCTAACTTCACACCCAAAAGATCTTGTCCTGATTTGTTTTTTTATGATGGCGCCAGTGAGGCAGAAATAGAAAGATTATTGTGTTTAAGAAGGAACTGCAGGTGCTGGAAAATCGAAGGCACACAAAAATGCTGGAGAAACTCAGCGGGTGCAGCAGCATCTATGGGGCGAAGGAAATAGGCAACGTTTCGGGCCGAAACGTTGCCTATTTCCTTCGCCCCATAGATGCTGCTGCACCCGCTGAGTTTCTCCAGCATTTTTGTGTACCTTAGAAAGGTTCTTGATTGGTGCGGGTGTCAGGGGTGATGGGGAGAAGGCAGGAAAATGGGGTGAGGAAGGAGAGATAGATCAGCCATGATTGAATGGCGGAGTAGACTCGATGGGCTGAATGGTCTAATTCTGCCCCAGTCACTTATGACCTTATGAAAGCTGTATGGGCTTCACTGACAAATCGGAGTGGGTTGTTCCATCGATCAAGTCTCAGGCTTACGGGAGGTTTGTTGAAGTCTGGAATTTCCCGCTATTGGAACGGCTGAACATCAATAATTCCAACACGATCTGTCGGTGACAGCCATGAAGATCTGCTCCCTTAACGTGATCCACAATTCACAGTCTGTGTGATGAGTTGCCCACGCTCACTTATGTGCTCTGATGCAAGTTTTCTGACAAAATAGTTATTTTATGTGGTTTCCTAAGTGGGATATTCAAGGTTCCATCCATTGCTGCAGTCGCAGGACTTTCTTCCTGTGTTTTAACAGTGATGTGTGGGTAAGAATCAGTCCCACATTGACAGCTGGCTTAAGACCCCTTCCTATCCTCCCCCACCTAGCAGAAAGGCCTTCTATTTATTTAACCCTTCATTCAACATAATAACATGAAACACACATTTTCACACCTTTCCCTTCCTTATCTCCGTGCCTCCTTCTCCCATGATTCTCAGTCTGAAAAAGGGTCTCGTCCCAAAATTTCATCCATCCCTTAATGTTTTAGATTCCAGATCATGCAACTGCCATGTGTGTGATTTCTCTCTCTAATGCAATCCTTGCATGTCCAGTCACAGTCTGAGCATCACTCATTCGGGTTCACTGTCATCTGCAGATTTGGGAAATTGTGCCCTCTACACCCAAGTGATTCATATGTGTGAAGAAAAGCTCCTGGTGCTGACCTCTGGGGAAATCCACTGGACACTTCCCGCCAGACCAACATTTTAAAATATCATAATTCCTGTGTGGCACATGTCGCACATTAAATTTCACCACGTGTAAGATTAATTTAATAACGTTAACGTTATTGATTAACGTTAATTTAATAACTGAGTGAAACACTAGACCAATGTGTTCAGGAGAGACATTTCCCTCTGAATGTTTTGAGAATCTGGCAAGTAAATAATTTTATTTTTGTATGTTTTATCGTCACCTTCCCCTAGTTAATAATGATCTATTCTACATTTTCCTTGATTTTCGTCCCCTTTGATGTCTCGTTTTCACACCTTGCCCTTCCTTATCTCTGTGTTCCCTCTCCCTGATTCTTAGTCTGAAAAAGGGCGGCAAGGTGGTGCAGCGGTAGAGTTGCTGCCTTATGCCCCTGTCCCACTTAGGAAACCTGAACGGAAACCTCTGGAGACTTTCAGCCCCACCCAAGGTTTCCGTGCGGTTCCCGGAGGTTGCAGGTGATTGCCGGAGGTTGCAGGTAGTGGAAGCAGGTAGGGAGACTGACAAAAACCTCCGGGAACCACACGGAGACCTTGGGTGGGGCGCAAAGTCTCCAGAGGTTTCCGTTCAGGTTTCCTAAGTGGGACAGGGGCATTTACAGAGCTTGCAGAGCCGGAGACCTGGATTCGATCCTGACTACGAGTGCTGTCTGCACGGAGTTTGTATGTTCTCCCCATGACCGTGTGGGTTTTCTCCGAGATCTTCGGTTTCCTCCCACATTCCAAAGATTGTAGGTTAATTGGCTTGGTGTATGTGTAAATTGTAAATTGTCCCTAGTGTGTGTGGGATAGTGTTAACGTGCGGAGATCACTAGTCGGCGCGGACTCCGTGGGTCAAAGCTGTATCTCAAAACAATCTCTAATCTAAACTAAACTGAACTAAACTAAACCCAAACGTCATCCATTCCCTCTATCTAGAGATGCTGCCTGTCCCGCTGAGTTACTCCAGCATTTTGTGTCTGAACTCCCAGGCCCATTGCTGAGTGTGTGGTTGATTTTGTGGATTGGCAAGGTGGTAGAAAGGGAGGGGTAACCTTGACTCTTAACAGAAATTACATTTCTCCAAATCCTGTTATGTAGCCAATGTTTTATTCATCTTGCAACATGGCATCTTACCAAACTAATTTTTCAAAGTCCGTAGCCACCACATCAAATACGTTTTCTTAGTTACCCTCTCTATTACTTCATTAAAAAACCATTTCAGCTTGGACGTTAGCAAATCATGCTTGCTTTCTCTAGTCAATCCACATTTGTCCAAGCCAATTTTGTACTTGAATGTTATTGCCAAAATGTCCCTCATCAACAATGTATAACTAACTTGGTCAGTAGTTGCTTGGTTCATTCTTATCGCCTTTGTTGAAGTGTGTAGTATTTGCAATTTCCCAATCGTCTGGCACTTCCCACATCAACCACCACCCCCCCCCCCCCCCCCCCCCAACCAACCAACCACCACCACCCACCTCCACCCCCACACCTCCAACATCTATAGATTATTTGCTCTTTTCTCTTTTACTTTCATTAGTAATCTCGGGTGCATGACATCTGGCCTAGATAATTATTCTACTTTAATCACCCGTTCTTACCAATATTTACTCTTCATCAATTTTCAGTCCAAAAATTATCTAAACTACCTCTTCCTTGATAGACCACTCAGAAACATCTATTTTCTTGGTAAAGAGCCATGATCCTGGGACTGATTTTCTTTTAGAACAGCCTCAACTCTCCTCTTACAATTATATTATTGAACAACAACTATAGAATATATTTGGATGCTCATTTATATTTGTTTCCAGTCATTTGCCATGATCTCTCGAGTTTACTTTTGCTGCCTTCCCACGTTTTATGTAATCAGCCTGGTTTTCAGTTGCATTTACTAATGGCGTTGGTCATATGCTCTTTCTTTCCTATTCTCTAACTCTCTCTCTCTTTGTTTATCTGAAGAGCTCTAGCTTTATTTTCATGTCATAAGATCTAGGAGCAGAATTAGGCCATTCGGCCCATCAATTCTACGCCATTCAATCATGGCTGATCTATCTCTTCCGCCTATCCCCATTCCCTTGCTTTCATCCCATAACCCCTGATACCTGTATTAATCAAGAATCTATCTAAGGTGGACACAAAATGTTGAAGTAACTCAGCAGTAGAGGCAGCCTCTCTGTAGGGAAAGAATGAGCAACATTTCGAGTCAAGATCCTTCTTATGCTGCCTCATCCGCTGAATTACTCCAGCATTTTGTGTCTACCTTTGATTTTACAAGAATCTATGTATCTCTGCCTTAAAGATATCCATTGACGGCCTCCACAGCCATCTGTGGCAATGAATTCCACAGATTCACCATCCGCTGACTAAAGCAATTCCTCATCATCTACTTTCTAAAGTTACGTCCTTTAATTCTGAGGCTATGACCTCTGGTCCTAGACTCTCCCACTAGTGGAAACATCCTCTACACGTCCACTCTATCCAAGCCTTTCACAATTTGGTAATTTTTGATGAGGTCCCCCCCTCATCTTTCTAAACTCCAGCGAGTACAGGCCCAGAGCCGTCCAACGCTCACCATATGTTAACCCACTCATTCCAGGGATCATTCTTGTAAACCTCCTCTGGACCCTCTCCAGTGCCAGCACATCCTTCCTCAGATATGGGGCCCAAAACTCCTCACACTATTCCAAATGCAGCCTGACCAGCACCTTGTAACGCCTCAGCATTACATCCCTGTTTTCGTATTTTAGCTTTCCCACAATAAATGCTAGTATTGCATTTGCCTTTCTTACTACCGATATTGTGAATTAACTCCCTGGGAATCCTGCACCGACACTCCCAAGTTCCTTTACAACTCCGATTTCTGAATTCTCTCCCCATTTAAAACATTCCCAATTATTCTCCTTCATAGCAATATTACCAGTTCGATTGCCCACACCACCCAACCCCCTTGTTGTTCAAATACTGTTTTGACAGTCAAGTTTTTATTTTAAATTTCCTGCGTCAACCTGTTCTTTTCCTTCACAAATAGGCCTTTTTTCCCAATTTATTTTTCTTACGTTGGAGAGATCTATTTTATGTTACACATCAGTTCTAATGTTTATGATATCAGGATCTCTTTTTCTTAGCTGCCCTCTCACTGATTGCTCACATTGCCTCATTTTTCAGAGCCCAGGGTGGCACGGTGGCGCAGCGGTGGAACTATAACCTCACAGAGACAGAGACCCGGGTTCCATCCTGACTACGGCTGCTGTCTGTACGGAGTTTGTACGTTCTCCCCGTGACCTACGTGGGTTTTCTCCAAGATCTTCAGTTTCCTCCCACACTACAAAGATGTACAAGTTTGTAGGTTAATTGGCTTGGTATAAATATAAATTGTCCCTAGTGTGTGTAGGATAGTGTTGATGTGCGGGAATCGCAGGTAGATGCGGACTCTATAGGCCGAAGCACCTGTTTACGCACTCTATCTCTAAACTAAACTAAACTGAATGCAGCAATCCCATTGTCTGATTGGACAGAAATTTACTGATCATGAAAGTTGCCCTTCACACTTCTAGTTAGGAACATGAATGCGGAGGGAATGAATCGTGTGCAGGCAGAAGAGATTAGATTAATTTGGCATCATGTTAAACATGGATGTCGTGGGCTGAAAGGCCTGTTCATGTGCTATACTGTTCTATGTTCTATTAACACACCAGAAATTCTTCCCCCCTCTTTTAAAAAAAATATGTTCTTTTGACACTGGAGGCTATTTGGCCCATTGAGTCCATGCCAGGTCTCAGTGTAATCCCGTCAGTCTGATTGCTCCATTTACTCCTGAATAATCTATTCTCACTGATGGTCCCATCTTCCCAATTCTGCTGCGACCCACCTACACCAGGTTATGGATGTAGTGGAATCTGGATGGAAAACATGCATGACATTTCTTGCCACTGGGCCCTCCATTACAACTTGGTCCTAAAGATTAGATTCCTCCACCAAACTGCAAAATTAATGTGTCGCACACCCTAACCTCAGCAACTAAGGTTCATTGGACTGAATCAAACTGCCTGTGGCTGATGTTTACAAAGGCCTTCAGATTACAGCAATAACTCGGGCCCACAATCAGCTCTGGACAAACTGAGTGACTAAAGGGGCTGTCCCACTGCGGGGACCTAATCAGCGAGTTCAGAAGAGTTTGCCCTCGACTCATACTTGCAGCATGGTCGACACGAGGTCCTAGGAGGTCTTTGTATCTCTCCTTCATGCTCGAGAGTAGTCCCCACGTACTCGAGGCCTCAGCTAGGTCGCGGCATATTTTTCAACATGCTGAAAAATGACCGTGAGTAAAAAAAGGTCGCCATGGAAAAAATCGATATTTTTTTTACTCGTAGGTTTAGTCGAGGTAGGTTGCAGTAGGTCGGCATGTTAGTTGTAGGTAAGCGAGGGTAGTCGAAGGTAGTCGTAGATAGTCTTCATCATAGTCGAAGGGAGGTCGAAGGAGATTGAAGGAGGTCGTCTTCACTCTCCACTGTTCGGTCCAATTTTCGCGAAGCTAGTCAAAGCTAGTCATAGCTAGTCGAAGCCAGTTGAAGGAGATCTTCATGACACTTTTTCAAACTTTCCTAAACTCTTCTAAACGCGACAATTAGGTTGCCGCAGTGGGACAGCCCCTTAATGCCGGCAACGTACATGAAGCAATCGGGCGGCCCAGTAGTGCAGCAGCACCAGAAACCCAGGTTCAATCCTGACCACAGATGCTCTCTGTACAGAGTTTGTAAGTTCTCCCTGAGACCACATGGGTTTTCTCCAGGTGCTCTGGTTTCCTCCCTTACCTCAAAGACAAAACCATAATTGGTCTAGTAAGATTGTAAATTGTCCCCTGTGCGTGTAGAATAGTGTAAGTATGCGGGGATCGCTGGTCGGCATGGACTCGGTTGGCCAAAGGGCCTGTTTCCTCACTGTATCTCTAAACTAAATTAAACTAAATTAAACTAAACTAATTGGTGTCCACGCTCCGAGACTGGCTTTGTAATCCTGTCTCTCTATTTATTTGAATGTGGTTTCAGATGGCGTTGGTATGTTGTCCAGGTTTCTGATGCATACAGTAGCCTTGTACACTAACATTTTGGTGATGTCACGATTTTGAAAGACTCTCGTTCGAAGACGTCCAAAAGCTGTTTCAGCACACTTAAGACGATGTTGGATCTCGTCATCAAGGTCGACATTGGAGGAGAGGTGACTTCCAGGGTACGGAAAGTGATCCACGTTTTCCAGGGTTGTTTCACCAAGTTGAATTGATGGTTCTTTCCGATTTGTCTCAGTTGGTGACGATTGGTGGATAATCTGAGTCCAAGTTTCGTGTAGGCATTGTTGAAGGCGGTCAGGGTCTGTTGCAGATGATTTTCTGAGAGAGTTGCAACACAGTTGTCATCTGCCTATTGGAACTCGACGAGGGAGCTCATAGATGTCTTAGTTTTGGACTTGAGATGGGCAAGATTGAAAAGTCTGCCATCTGTTCTGTAGGCGATTTCGATTCCTGAGGGTAGGTCATCCTGGGTGATGTGAATGGTTGTCGCAATGAAGATGGTGAACAGTGTTGGGGCAATCACACATCCCTGTTTCACTCCTGATCTGACTTGAAATGGCTCACAGTTGCCATTGCTGGCCATGACTGTGGCAAGCATGTCATCGTGGAGGAGCCTCAGAGTTCTTATGTACTTTTCAAGACATCCATAGGTGGATAAGAGTTCCCTTGATACCGAGTTGAAGGCCTTAGTGAGGTCGATGAATGCCATGTGCATAGGTTGAAGTTGTTCACAACATTTTTCTTGTAGTTGACGCATTGTGAAGATCATGTCGGCTGTTCCACGTGATGGTCTAAAACCGGCTTGTGTCTCTGGAGGGATCTTCTCGGCTAAAGGCTTGAGTCTGTTGTTCATGATGCAGGTGAGGACTTTGCCTACTGTTGTTAATAGGGAAATTCCACGATAGTTCCCACAGTCAGATCGATCGCCTTTCCTTTTGTAGATGGTAACAATTGCTGAGTCTCTAAAGTCTCTTGGTACATCTTCATTTATCCAGATCTTGATGAGAAGTTGATGCAGATGGTAATGGAGCTCGGTCCCTCCAATTTTGTAGACCTCGGCTGGTATTCTGTCGAGTCCAGCTGCCTTGGTGTTTTTCAAGGTTTTGATGGCTTCCTTGACTTCTTCAAGATGGTATTCTGCTTCGGGAGTCGTCAACAGGCTGCTTTGGAATATAAGATATCTTTAAGATAAGATAACTTTATCCACAAAGGAAGTCGCACTAACAATCCTCCTGACATTACACAATCCACTTCCTAGTGAAATGACATAGAAATAAAAGGAACTCTCAGCCCATGTGATGTTACTAATTAACAAGAATAATATTCCAAATCCTGCAATTAAAAAAAATGCTGGGAAAACTCAGCAGGTCAGGCAGCATTTGTGGGAAGAGAAACGGTTATTGTTTCAGGTCTGGCAGGGGGCCACGGTGGCACAGCGGTAGAGTTGCTGCCTTACAGTGCTTTCAGCACCAGAGTCACGGGTTTGATCCTGCCTACGTTGCTGTCTTGTACGTTCTTTGTACGTTCTCCCCGTTACCGCGTGGGTTTTCGCAGAGATCTTCGGTTTCCTCTCACATTCCAAAAACGTACAGGTATGTAGGTTAATTGGCTTGGTGTAAATGTAAATTGTCCCTAATGTGTGTAGGGCAGCGTTAGTGTACGGGGATCACTGGTTGGTACGGACTCGGTGGGCCAAAGTGCCTGTTTCAGGGCTGAATCTCTAAACTCTAAACTCTAAACACTTGATCAGAAACGTTACCTGTTGCTCTTTCGCAGAGAGAATGGAAAAAGTTACAGAGCCCTTTAAGAATCCAAAGGACCATAAATGCCTCGAAAAAGCAATACAGGTGAAGAAGAACGAAGCCTTTCTTCACATTGAATGACACTAAATTCTGATGGAACTTACCTGAATGTTTAAAATACTTTTTGAAACATGTTTGAACATGTGTCACTGCGACCATGCATCTATTCATTGAAGTAATTCTTTTGGATGATACTCTAATTTTAGAAACATAGAAACATAGAAAATAGGTGCAGGAGTAGGCCATTCGACCCTTCGAGCCAGCACCGCCATTCAATGTGATCAAGGCTGATCATCCAAAATCAGTACCCCGTTCCTGTTTTCTCCCCATATCCCTGATTCCGTTAGCCCTAAGTGCTACATCTAACTCTCTTGAATACATTTTGATATGTTAGAGCATGGTAGGAGATGTTGACAATGTTAGAAGTATTAAAGATAGTGGGGATTGGGAAAATCTTCAGCTCTTTATAACATAGAACCTTTTCTTCTTCCATTTGGCAAATGGAAAGATGTAATAAAAGCAACATTTATTAAGGCCCACCAAACACACCTAACCAGGAAGGTATACATATAGTATATTTCAGTATTTTCTCTGCCTGATGTTCACAGTTGTCTTTTGTAGGTGTGAACAGTCACGTACATCCACCTGGTTCACCATTGTTCTTTGGGAATGAAAACCTGTCACCATTATCCAGTCTTGCAATAATAGACTCTTGCGGCCCTCCAAGAAGGCCAAGAGATTAATTAGGAATGGGCAGCAAATATTAACCTTGCAAATATTAACCTACATCTCTTGAACAAATAAAATGATTCATATCATTGACTTTTAAAAGGTTGCCTTTGAATTTTTGGCAATCAAAGCAGTTTGAGAATGGACAAAGAAGGAAGTAGAGGGTTTCCAGGTTGGTGTTCTCATCACCAGAGTGTTGTGTGTTCATAGTTGTGTTGACACATATCCAGCTGCAGGAAGATCACAGCTTAAATGATTACATTTGAAATTTTAAAAAAAAGAATATGCAGGAAAAAATCAGCAGGTCAGTTAGCGATCATGAAGAGAAAAGAAATTAACATTTCATGTCAACAGTCTTGCAACTAAACTGTAAAAAGTTTGAAATAAATAAAGGCTTGAGTTGCAGAGAAAGGGATAGTGGAGTAGCGAGCAGAGAAGGTTCTGATGGCGTGGAACCCAGGAGAGATCAAAGGGCATGGGTGCTGGCAGAAAGAGGGTGGGGAGTGGTAAATAACAAACAGTTGTAAATAGATGAGTGGAATGTGAAAGACCAGAAAAAGTGATGGGGGAGGTGGACTGGGTGGAGTTAAGGTGTTAGGACATTATCTGCAAATGTGAAACGCCAAACTCGAATGACTGGTTATCCGAAATTATTGAATTCAGAGTTGAATCGAGAAACCTGTAATGTTTCAAATTAGCCGACCAGGTCCTTTTAGAGTTAATGTTAAGTTTTGATGGAACAACATGGAAGATCAAATCTAGGGAGGTCACCTTCAGTGAAATGAAGAATAAAAGTGACTGAAATCTCAGGGTCAACCAATCATGTGAATTCACTTCCTTGAAGGGGCTGTCCCACTGCGGCGACCTGATCCGGGAGTTCAGAAGAGTTTGCCCTCGACTCATACTCGCAGCATGATCGACACGAGGTCCTAGCAGGTCTTTGTAACTCTCCGTCATGCTCGAGAGTAGTCCCCACTTACTCGAGGCCTCAGCTAGGTCGCGGCGTATTTTTCAACATGCTGTAAAATGCCCATGAGTAATAAAAGGTCACCATGGAAAAAATCGATATTTTTTTTACTAGTAGGTTTAGTCGAGGTAGGTCGGCATGTTATTCATAGGTAATCGAGGGTAGTCGAAGGTAATCGAAGGCAGTCAAAGGTAATCGTAGCTAGTCTTCAACAGAGTCGAAGGGAGGTCGAAGAAGATCGAAGGAGGTCGCCTTCACTCTCCACTATTCGGTGTCCAATTTTCGCGAAGCTGGTCGAAGCTAATCGAAGGAGGTCTTCAAAATTACACTTTTTCATACTCTCCTAAATTCGTCAATTAGGTTGCCGCAGTGGGACAGCCCCTTTACCATACAGAACACATGGCAACGGCATGACTTGTGTGGCTTACAAGTAACATTAGCAAATTAAAAGTAACATTATCAAATTTGAAGTTGACACAAAGCTGGGTGGCAGTGTGAACTGTGAGGAGTATGCTATGAAGATGCAGGGTGACTTGGACAGGTTGGGAGAGTGGGAAGATGCATGGCAGATGCAGTTTATTGTGAATAAATGTGAGGTTATCCACTTTGGTAGCAAAAACAGGAAGGCAGATTATTATCTAAATGGTGTCAAGTTGGGAAAAGGGGAATTACAACGGGATCTGGGGATCCTTGTTCATCAGTCACTGAAAGTAAACATGTAGGTACTGCAGGCAGTGATGAAAGCTAATGGCATGTTGGCCTTCATAACGAGAGGATTTGAGTATAGGAACAAAGAGGTCCTTCTGCAGTTGTACAGGGCCCTAGTGAGACCACATCTGGAGTATTGTGTGCAGTTTTGGTCTCCAGATTTTAGGAAGGACATTCGTGCTATTGAGGGAGTGCAGTGTAGGTTCACAAGGTTAATTCCCGGATGGCTGGACTGTCATATGCTGAGAGAATGGAGTGGCTGCTGGGCTTGTGCACTCTGGAGTTTAGAAGGATGAGAGGGACTCTTATTGAAACAAATAAGATTATTAAGGGTTTGGACACGCTAGAGGCAGGAAACATGTTCCCGATGTTGAGGGAGTCCAGAATCAGGGCCACAATTTAAGAATAAGGGGTAAGCCATTTAGAACGGAGATGAGGAAACACTTTTTCACACAGAGAGTTGTGAGTCAGTGGAGTCTGTGGAATTCTCTGCCTCAATTAAAGATGATCATATCCCCACTGCTCGATCTGTTGGCTACCTCTAGTAATTCTAGTATTTCCTGTTTTTATTGCAGTTTTCCAGCATCTACAAACTTTTCCTTAGCCTTAATGCTTGAAGTTAATAGTTGGAAGCAGTAATTTGTCAATCTTCTCTTTACTACTTCCTACGACAACTGCCAAAGTGTAAACCAGTTCCTGCTGACTCCATGTGTGGCCTTCTCTTGCTGGCCACCATATCAGTGCACACTTTAGGTATTGAAATGGTGGTTTTGTGTTAGGGACTCGGCATGGAGAGAAGAAGGATAACATTTCCTCCCTGGGAAAAGGGATTCTATCAGTATTCTATCAGGTCTCCACTCTTCCTCCAACATTCCAGAAAAAACAATCCAAGTCAGTCCAACCTCTCCCAGTAGCTGAAACCCGCTAATCCAGGCAGCATTCTGGTAAACCTCCTCTGCACCCTCTCCAAAACCTCCACATCTCTCCTGTAATGGGAGGAACCAGAACTGCATGCAATACTCCAAAGGCAGCTTAACCAAAGTCCTATAGAGCTGCATCATGACTTCCTGACTCTTATATTTAATGCCACTCACAATGAAGACAAAAACACCATACGCCTTCGGGGAGCTATTAACTTGGACTCCATGTTGGACAATCAATATGCCCCCTCTGCCAATCAATACTGTTAACTGTTAACTGTTAACTGTACTGTATACTCTCTCCTTACATTCAACCTCCCAAAGTGCAACACCTCACACTTGCTCAGGTTAAACTCCACCTGCCATTTCTCCACCCATTTCTGCAACTGATCGGCTGTATCTACTGACAGCCTTTCTCACTCTGCAACTCCTCCGATGTTGGTGTCGTCAACAAGTGCACTCACCAACCCATCTACATTTACGTCTAGGTCATTTATATACATGGTTACAACCATGGATTCAGATCACTTTTGGCCCATTTCCCAAACGGCCCTCACCACCCAAGCAGAATTGGCCATGCAAATAGTACTTGAAAAAAGTATGACTTCAAAAATACGTTATGCATCAAGCAATCCAAAGAAATCACAAAGGGAAGTTCTGTGGTAGACAATTTCACTTTTACTCACCTAGGGTTGTGGTGATTTGCTGAATTTGTGATTATGATTAAAAATTGTGAAGTTGGTAGATCCCTTTTTGCGTGGTTTTTTATAATAGAGCAATTGTTTCTCTTTCTTTCTTTCTTTTCTAGGGTCTATTTCTTAACTTTCTTCCCTAACTCTTTCGCTAATGGGCTTTTTTTCAACCCTTTCTTGCACTATCATGACTCTCTCACTTTCTTTACTCTCTTTATTTCTATCTTTCTCAAAGCTCAAAAAATGAAGGGGTACAACAAATGTAATAAGATATATGTGGCTTGTACTACTGTAACTTATTGTACTTCTAATAAATTAAAAAAAAAAAAAAAAAGATTAAAAATGATGTTAAAAAATAATATATTACTTTTCATGTCCTTGTATAAGAAATGCACCGCAGGTATTGGACAAATTTTGAAGTTTACTGATGCCAGTAGATATGAGAGAAAAATAACACAGGTTCGAAGGAGCAACGTGATAAACAGCTTTTTTTCAGATGATGGTAATTGTGCAGGAAATCCACTGGAATAGGTGATGTTTCAATTCGAGACCCTTCTTTAGACGGAGTCACGGGAAAGGCAAACGAGAGATATAGGCGGTGATGTATAGAGATGTAGAACTACTGGGTGAAATACGCAGAGGTTTGAATATTGATTTCTCTAACTTCAAGTAACCCTTGCATCCCCTCTCTCTCCATCCTTTCCCCACCCGTCTCCCCCATCTTGTTCAGTTTCATTGTCTGTAACGTGTTTTCACCTCGCTCACAGCGAACAATGGCCTGTTTCCTTTATCATCATTACTTTTTTGCAAATCTTTCATTCATTTATTCTCCATCTCTCTACATCACCGTTTATATCACTCGTTTCCCTTTCCCCTGACTCTCTGATTAACTGACTTTGGTGGATTTTACTTCGGAGTCACGTGAGTGACTACGTGAAGAAGGGCCGTCCGTCTGCATGCGCGTCATTACGTCTGAACGCAATGCGCACGACGGACTGGCAGAGGCACTGCGTCCTCCCAGCCATCGGGATGGGCAGGTAAGGGAAGTTGAATTACTTACCTGCGTTCTTTCGGGCTTGAAGCTTTTTGTAGTTTCCGAGCCCAGATGTCGAGGAGACAGTCCGCGGGGAAGTCGGCTGCCGAAGACCGCAGCATTCCCAGTAGCGGGCGGCGGTCTTGTTCCCGACATTACCGTCGGTAGAAGCGGCAGGAGAAGACTTGGTGCAGGAGGAGGAGCTCCGTGGTGGTCCTGCGGGACGTAAAAACCACCCGCAAGTCTGACAAACCCGTTGACTCAGATGAGTCCGGGGGAGAGGGATACCCTCCCTCAACGGAGAGCGTCTGAGGACGACTCTCCCACATGGAGCAACTTATGGAGAAGTTGCTCCAACAATGATCTGCTCCGAAGGAGGGAGCAGTATCAGCACGGGCCTCTACAGCAGGCCGTACCGGGAGCCTCACACATGGGGCAGCCCAATGTCTTCCCCATTGGAGGGTGAAGTACATATGGAAGAAACCACTCTGAATCAGAGTACAAAAGCACAGGGGGGGGGGGGGGGGGACCTTCCCAGGGACAAGCAGAAGTAAGTAAGTTAGTAAGTAAGTTTACTTATATAGCACTGTTTAAGTCAACTCGCATTGACACCAAAGTGCTTTACATAAAATGAATAATAAGCTTCCATACAAACAAAAGAAAAGAAGTACTTCTGCAATCATCCAGATTCCACTGGGTGCTTCCCTGGATGGAGACCTAGCTAATTGACAGCCCGGGTATTATGGAGAACCCGCAGGCAGCGGCACCTGTTTCAGGGCTGCACAAATGTCTCCTGCTCTGAGGAGAGGAGCATCCACGGTCAGTTTCAGTCTGACCCAAATCAAGAACCTCATTTAGGTCCGCTAGAGGGGCCATGTCAGCGCAGGTATCCTGAGGGGCCTGCGGCAGCACCTGTTTTCAGGGCTGCCTACAAATCTCACTCTCAGTGGAGGGGAGTGTGAGTGATCAGTAGGTAACTGATCTAGAATTTAAAGTATGAACATACTGAAGCACATGCATATGGCCTCAAGAGCCAGCAGTTGGCAGAATATCCGCACGCTACAAGTGCCGGCAGGGGAACAGCGCTATCAGGGTGACTTTGGAGAAACCAGCCGCCGAATCCTCTCTTCAGGTAAGACCAGAAGAAGGAAGCAAAAGCTGTCGGACCAATCAAGGTACCAACGACAAGCAAAACTTCATCAGTAGGCGACAACACACCCCACACCTCCATAGGGGGTAAGCGGTTCACTGAAGCCGGTGGTAGCTTGAAATCTGGGCACAGAAATATGATCAGAGTCGTCTTTCAAGGCAGACTCAGAATTATGGCCAGAATTGTCTTACAAGGCAGGCTCAGTATGATGAGGTTTTTCAGACCAAGACCCAAGCAGAGGTCAGGAGAAACATGGAATCCACACTCCCTACCAGTCCTACTCCCAATCAAGGAGAGAAAAGGAACCCGCATCAGGGGCCTTTGGGCTTACTACAAGACCACCGGTAGCCATGGAGGTAGGTGGGTCTGGGTTTACCGAAACAAGGGATTGTGGACCAATTGCATGTTGGTAATTTTTACTCTTGTGTTTTTGTTCAAAATGACAATAACATGAATTTCAGATCTGGATTTAAAAAAACAGATAATAACATGTGATTGTTTTTACTGCACAACATACATAGGTTCCAAGCAGACTTGGAACTCGGACCGGAGTTGTCTTCAAGGCAGGCCCAGTATTATGGGGAGGATTGCCTTTCAGGACAGGTGACAGATGGAGGATGTCACTTCATCCAGGTTTAACTCATATGTGCAGTACAGACTTTCAGAACAGTAAATTTTTGTTACGGTCTAACAACTGTTTATAGGAGCTTCCTATAAAATGGTCACATGGCATGCATTGACCTCAAAGATGCATACTATTCGGTGTCTTGGCATATCCAGAGGACCAACAATTGTGTGTGTGGTAACATACTAACACCACTATCTGAGAGTTACGGAGAACCTCAGAGGCTCAGAACAATCGGTCCTCATCAGCCATACAAAACTACACCAGAAGGTGTCAACTCCAACCATCTCCAGATGGTCAAAGGAGGTAATGGCGGTAGCAGGAGTGAACGTTTATATCGTTAAATCTCACTCCAGCAGGGCTGCATGTACGTCGGCAGCAAGAGCTATGGACGTGCCCCTTGACGACATCCTAGTGGCTGCAGGATGGACGAATGAAATAACGGTCCACCGGTTTTATAACAAACCCATAACCGGACTGGGGGTGTTTGCACATACCATTTTAAGTTCTGTCCCCTAGTTTCCCCCAAGGTTGGGAGGGGTAACTATTTTTTTTAAACTTTTCTTTCATTTAAAGCATCAGTGTCTTTACTTAACTACATAATGTCTGAATGCTTTAATGATTACACTCATCCATGGTCAATCCATTCAGTGTGTGACGCCTGAATTCGTAACCGGCGTAAAATTACAGAGCTTTGAAATCTTCACGTAGTCACTCACGTGACTCCGAAGTAAAATAGTAAGATTAAATGAGAACTTACCAGTTTGAAGTTTGATCTTGATTTTATGAGGAGTTACGATGAGCGATTACGTGCCCACCGCTCCCACCCTCATACTATCAAGGTCATCTGGAAGTTCTAGTTTCTTCACAATCTTACTATTCTCAGGTCTTCTTTTTATCTGTGATCTGTGCTTTGAAGATTGACGCGCACGCAGACGGACGGCCCTTCTTCACGTAATCGCTCATCGTAACTCCTCATAAAATCAAGATCAAACTTCAAACTGGTAAGTTCTCCTTTAATCTTACTATTTCAGTTGGCGGGGATCCCATAGTATTTGGCTTCTCAATTACAATGTGAAGATTCCCCAATGTTACTTATTTACTCACATTGAATGTACAAGGATGTAAATTTAAACTTAACCAGATTTAATTCATAACATAATAATAATAATAATAATAATAATAATAATAATAATAATAATAATAATAATAATAATAATAATAATAATAATAATAATAATAATAATAATAATAATAATGATAATATCACCTCCCGACTTACCAAAGCCTTCATTCTGGGGAATTTAAATTTGTCAGCTGCCTTGAATAAATTCAAACTCATGTCTCTGATCAGTCATCAGAAATGTAGTCAAGTAATTTAATCACTAAACCACAGATTATGTCTAATGCACGTTATAACTTGTTCAGTGTACCACAGTTCGTAAAGATTACAACTTTTTTATTTTCCTTGTAAAAGACATAGCAATTCCCCTTCATTCTAAGACACACGGAACTGCAAATGCTGGAATCTGGTAGCAAAAATCACAAAGTGCTGGAGTAACTCATCGGGTCAGGCAGCATCTCTGGAGAACATGGATAGGTGGCGTTTTGGGACAGGTACTCATTCAGACCGATTGTGGTGGGGGGGGGGGGGCGGGGGGGAGAAAGGTTCCGGCAAGGGTCACCTCCCGAAACATCACCAATCCATGTTTTCCTGAGGTGCTGCCTGACCTACTGAGTTACTTCAGCATTTTGTGTCTTTTTTTGTAAACCAGCATCTGCAGTTCATTGTGTCTACATCTCTGGTGAACATGGATGGACGACGTTTCGGGTTCTGAGTGTTGATATCAATGTGCTCCAGAGATGCTGCCTGACCGGCTGAGTTACTCCAGCACTTTGTCTTTTGTGCTTTCTTCACACTCTGGCTCATATTCCCTCGGTTGCTGTTATTTCTAGGACTTGCTTCAAGTCATTGCTAATGAGGCAAGAGCCTCATTTTGTAGCTGGGTAAAATGGATACATTTCTGGTGTGGTCAGGATGATACATATTGGCTCCTGCAGTTAATCAAAAAGGACCAGAGTCTCAATGTCAGATCGCTTTGAGATAGTTATTATGATTATGCCACCTAAAATTGGACATTGGCAATTAAATGTGAATTAAATAGAAAAGAGTTCAAGCCTTAATCACGGAAGGACTGAGATTTTGGTATAAAGAGATGGATCTTGTATGAAGAGCTAGTAAGAGATTAATTGCCATGCTAACTTTTCTGGAGATGAAGAGGAACTCGTTTCTTATGCATTTGTAGGATATTGGTGTTTCAATCAAGACCAAGGTTTATTACTCATAGAAACATAGAAAATAGGTGCAGGAGTAGGACATTAAGCCCCTCGAGCCAGCACCGCCATTCAATATGACAAGGCTGATGTTCCAAAATCAGTACCCCGCTCCTGCTTTTCCCCCCATATCCCTTGATTCTGTTAGCCCTAAGAGCTATAACTAATTCTCTCTTGAAAACATCCACTGCCTTCTGTGGAAGAGAATCCCTGAGATTCACAGCTCACTGGGTGAAAACGTTTTCCCTCATCTCAGTCCTAGATGGCCTACCCCTTATTCTTACACTGTGACCACTGGTTCTGAACTCCCCCAACATCGGAAACATTTTTCCTGCATCTAGCCTGTCCAATCCCTTAAGAATTGTATATGTTTCTATAAGATATCCCCACTGACTATTGAGAAGTGTTGGTGAGATGGCTTTCTGTATCACTTGCAATCCTTTGTTGGGTGTGGAGTTCAAATACATTGGCCCAGAGACACCAAAGTATTGATGATGTACTTCCAAGTCAGAATGCTCTGCACTTTGATAGATGCCTTGGAGATGCTGGCATGACCATATGGCTGGTGGATTTGCTCCTGTGAACAGCAGAGGTTCTGGTCTTGGAGATGCTGTCAAAATATATGCTGAACGATGGGATAATGTGAATCGACCAATATTTGAGGACATCAGTAGGACAAAGCATGCAATGTCCAAGTGACAATGTAAGGTGTGAATGCTTGGGCACATCGCATTTTTGAATTGAATGTGCTTGGACGAGTAAAAGTAAAACATTTTGAATAGATAATTGAGGGCATGGGTTTGATCAGTTCAATTTAAAGCAAACTAATAATTGCAAATGAAATGTGTAGGAAGAAACTGCAGATGCTGGTTTAAACTGAAGATAGACACAAAATGCTGGAGTAACTCAGCGGGACAGGCAGCATCTCTGGATAGACGGATTGGGTGAAGTTTTGGGTCGAGAAGGTCTGAAGGTGTTGACCCGAAACGTCACCCATTCCTTCTCTTCAGAGATGCTGTCTTGCTGAGTTACTCCAGCATTTGTGTCTATCTAAAAATTTAAGATGTTCTGCTTCAGATGAATAATCAGTTATATTTGTGCATTTGCAATGTAAATGGATTTTTGCATTAAAATATTGGAAAGTGTAATGATTGCACATAGTATCCCATTAGAGACTGTAAA
This sequence comes from Amblyraja radiata, assembly GCF_010909765.2. Lineage (NCBI taxonomy): Eukaryota > Metazoa > Chordata > Chondrichthyes > Rajiformes > Rajidae > Amblyraja > Amblyraja radiata. Next base: position 39,137,012 of record NC_045973.1, on the reverse strand, counting down.
GATAAATTAGAAAATCAGTTGAGAATTGCAGACCGGTTCTGTTATAAGCAGAATTGATTGAACCGTGCAGTAACAGACACTGAGTTATGGCAATTCTCCAGCAACTCAGTTCATGAGTGTTCATCGTAAATCACATGTGCTGTCTCATTCCAGGTGTGCACAGGTGTTATTAGAAATATGCAATAAAATTTATGTTTGTAAATACAACTCCATCAAGAAATTCACTGCTTCAGGCTATCCAACAGGAGAGCAGAAACCAGGTTTGGTTCAGTCAAATCTACAAAACCCTCAGGGTAAAAATTCCACCTGCAGTTTGCCAGCCCACAGTTTTCCACCTTTTATCCTTAAAACCAAAATAAAAACATTCAAAAACATTCTCTTTTCTGTTTAGAAATCATTGAAGTAAAATTTGTCCGTGACACTCGTTGAGTAGCTCAGTGGGTCAATATACTTGCTTCCAGACCAGAATGTTGTGAGTTCAAGTCCCTATGGGTTTCTTTGTGGGTGGCGCGGTGGCGTAGTGTTAGAGTTGCTGCCTTACAGTGCCAGAAACCCGGGTTCAATCCTGACTACGGGTGCTGTCTGTACGGAGTTTGTACGTTCTCTCCGTGGCCTGCGTGGGTTTTTTTCAGGAGCTCTGATTTCCTCTCACACTTCAAAGACGTGCAGGTTTGTAGGTTAATTTGGCTTTGGTAAATTGTCCCCAGTGTGTGTAGATAGTGTTAATATGCGGGGATCGCTGGCAGCGTGGACTTAGTGGGCCGAAGGGCCTGTTTCCACGTTGTATCTCTAAGCTAAACAAAACTAAATATAACAAATATTGTACTTATTATTGTCTGCTTTGAGTCTGAATGTTGTATGTTGTTTCTCTGTTCAGAGACTTGAACACCTACTCCAGTCAGATATTTTAATGCAGTGGTTTTGTTTAGTTAGGAGATACAGCGCGGAAACAGGCCCTTCAACCCACCGGTTCCGAGCTGACCAGCAATCCCCGCACATTAACACCATCCTACACACACTAGGGACAATGTTTCCATTTACCAAGAACATTTTTTACCACCATACCTGTACGCCTTTGGAGCTTGGGAGGAAACCGAAGGTCTCTGAGAAAACCCACGTGGTCTCGGGGAGAACTCCGTACAGACAGCACTCGTAGTCGGGATTGAACCCGGGTCTCCGGTGCTACAAGCGCTGTAAGGCAGCTACTCTACCGCTGTGCCACCCTGCCGCCCTTGTGATACCAAGGCTGTCCACCCTCTGATGTCAAGACACTGTCGAACATTCCATGGCAATTTTGTAAAGAACAGGATTCTCCTCATCACTGGCGCTAATACTGAGAATAGAGTTATCTGGTCATCACCATGTTGCTGTTTGTAGGACATTCAAGTACACAAATTGGCAGTCATTTCTCCTGCATTACACTAATGATTATATTTCACAAGAACCTGGTTGGCTGCGAAATGCTTTGTGAGATTGTATTGTATTGTCGTATATCTTTATTGTTATTTTCCTGAGTACTCACATACCCAGAGGAAACAAAAAAAATGTTACTCAAACCAGTGTCCATTCAGTGTGCAGTAAAAAAAATAAAAAAATAAATAGAAATAAAAATACATATATCATGAACAAGTTTAGCACTACTCTCAACTAAACATCAACAGGCGCTCCGATCGGCAGCGCACGACAGTGGCTCTGTCCAGGTTGGTGGTTGGTGCGCGATACTTTGGCAGGGGGCAAAGTCCGTTTAACAGTCTTATAGCCTGCGGGAAGAAGCTGAGGAGCATCCTGCTGGTTTTGCAGCTAATGCTCCTGTACTGTACTGTCCTGTAGATGATGAAGTTATGAAAGGCTCCTCATATACATCCAGTTCTTCCTGGGCAAGAGAATGGGGCTAGGAGGGAGAGATAGATCAGCCATGATTGAATGGCGGAGTAAAGTTGATGGGCCCAATTGCCTCATTCTGCTCCTATCACTTAAGACCTTATGAACTCTATTTACTTGTCAACCATGTTCATTGTGCTGTCTTTACATGAAGCAGTTTGATCAGATTCATATAGTACTGCCTATTGTCTGTCATTGTAAATGTATCCTCTGTTCTAATTTGCATAAGAACAGAAGAAAATATGAGACAGAGGCTGGAATGCATCAATTGGACCTCCAGGCCGACTCTTCTCGTCATCAAGATCATTGTTAGTCTACCATCTTAACACCATTTGTCCCATGCTAAGCCCACACCCCTTGATTGCCTTTATCTCTGGAAATCCGATCAATCTCAAGTGGAATGATATAGTGACTGAGCTTCAATGGTCTAAGCTGGGCCACCAGGAAGAAACCTGTATAATTAGCACCTCCTCTCAAGGCAAGGGTGAACTGCAGGAAGCATAAGAATGCCACGCCTCCTCCTTCAAAGACCAAGACCATGCTGCCGGGACACGCCCGAGATCTTCAACTTCATCGTACATGTGCTCTGATTGCGTGGGTCAGCACCCCCTTTGCAGTCCTGGACTTTTTTACCACTGTTAAGTAGAATAAACCATGTGAGTTCACCCTAGTGTGAATATCTAGGAAGGAACTGCGGATGCTAGTTTAAACCGAAGATAGACACAATTAATATTGATTTCTCTAACTTCAAGTAACCCCAGTCATCCCTCTCTCTCCATCCCACCTCCACCCAAGTCGCACCAGCTTCTCATTTTCACCCAACAAACAGCTAACAATGGCCTATTTCCTTTATTATCATTACTTTTTTGCATATCTTTTATTTATTGTGCTATATCTCTCTAAATTACTGTCTATATCTCTTGTTTCCCTTTCCTCTGACTAGTCTGAAGAAGGGTCTCAACCCAAAACATCACCTATTTTCTTATCCCCAGAGATGCTGCCTGTTCCGCTGAGTTACTCCAGCTTTTTGTGCCTTTCTTGTGTGAATGTTGATGTGGTCACTGTTGAATTGCAGCAGCCTCCACAACACCATTGTCCTCAGTTCCCTCCCACATTGAGAAGCACTGATCCAATTGTTTGGATTGTCCATTGTAATGTCAAAGACTGAAAACTGAAAGCAGAGAAATTTTGAAGCAAGACTTTTACTTTAATACTTTTACAGTTCCTACAGAAAACCCAAAACACACAAAATAATATCATGCTCTACTTCATCACTATTCAAAAATCTAACCTCAAGATGTATCTCAGAACACATCTACTTGATTTTTCTCTGGCAGTTTTGGACCAATTAAAGGAAAATCTTTTTTTGAGATGGTTTGGGATGTAGCTATGTTCACCATTGCTCATCTCTCCCTACCCCCCCCCCCCCCCCCCCCCCCCCCCCCCCCCCCCCCCCCCCCCCCCCCCCCCCCAGCCCTGATGAGTAAACAATCTGTGTATAGACTGTGGCATGTTGGACACAGGGCTCTTGCATTCTTCAAAGTAATCATCAATGAGAAATCGGAAGTAAGCAACTGTGGTTGGGTGTAGCAGTCTTTCAGTTTATCGAGAGAGATGTCGCATGTTATCCATCCGTCTCTGAGCTCACCGTTGAATGCTGAAACATTGCAATTCCACATTGCCTTGACCGATGTGCCTTGTGACTTCTCAATCTCATTATTTCTCAAAATTCCCTTTGAGACATGCTGCTATTGATTGGTACGGGTGTCAGGGGTTATGGGGAGAAGCAGGAGAATGGGGTTGAGGGGGAGAGTAAGATCAGCCATGATTGAATGGCGGAGGAAACATGATGAGCCAATGGTCCAATTCTGCTCCTATCAGAACTTGGAGAACTTAGAGTGATACAGTGTGGAAACAGTGTTGCACTTTGGCCCAACTTGCCCACACCGGCCAACATGTCCCAGCTACACTAATCCCACCTGCCTGTGTTTGGTCCATATCCCTCCAAACTTGTCTTATCCAAGTAACTGTTATCACTTATGAACTTATAGTGAAATTGTGTTAGACTTTATTGCCTTTTGACTTCAAGCAAGGAGTCAATTGATGGTGGTGGAAATAATGAAGTGAAATATTGTCACTAAGGCATCGTGCAATTGAATACCTTCTTACATCTATAAGTACAGTTCCTGCATGAAGCACAATATCCTGGACAAGGCAAACCTAATGACTGGCACACCATTCACGTCCTTAACCAAACATTCCCGCCTCACTAATGATTCAATGGAGCATGGACTTTCTGCAATATGAACTGCAGCAGCTTGTCAATGCTTCTGTCGAATTACATGGAGGACAAGATCAGCAGGATTACAGCATCACCTGTACCGAGTTGCTGCCTTACAGCGCTCGCAGTGCAGGAGACCCGGTTCCATCCCGATTACGGGTGTTGTCTGTACGGAGTTTGTACCTTCTCCCTGTGTCCTGCGTGGGTTTACTCCGAGAACTTTGGTTTCCTCCCACACTCCAAACACGTACAGGTTTGTAGGTTAATTGGCTTGGAATAAATGTAAAACATTTCCCAGTGTCGGGCAGTGTTAATGCACGGGGATCGCTGGTCGCCTGGACTCGGTGGGCCAAAGCGCCTGATTCCGCGCTGTACCTATCCATTTTCTCCAAAGATGCTGCCTGACCTACTGAGTTACTCCAGCATTTTGAGTCTATCTTTAGTATAAATCAGCCCCTGCAGTTCCTCTTTATTTAAAATTTAAAAATAGTATCCTTTGGCTTCACATCAGATTTAGTTGATAAGTTTCTTTGAGGATTTACAGAAATCACTTACTGCTACTTTCAATTTTCTACAGGTATTTTGTTGAATTGCAGCTGATGATTGGGAGAGTCACTGTGGAAGTTCAACCCAAAGGACTTTCAGTTCCTAAAGTGTAAAAACCTGTGTATTTGTGGCTGTGCAGTCTCCAGTGAAATTGCTTGTCGGACGGATCGATGTAAAGACAAGTGGAGCCACACAACACAGCCAACCGTTTTCCATCACTTGGTCTCGGGCATCTATGGATTGGTGAATCAAGGCCTTATCAAATGCTTTTAAATATTATGAAAGTCTTATCCTCCACCACCTCATTAGGCAGCGTGTTCTAGATTCCAAACCTCCTCTGGGGAAAAGAAAATCTTCCTCAGATCCTTTCTAAATGTCCTACCCTTTACCTTACACCTATGCCCCAAGCTTTAGATACCTCTGCTATGGGAAGAAAAGTTGCTCTGTTCCTCAATACTGTCTATAGCACTACTAGTCATTTTATATGTCCCAGTCTGATTGATCTTCCAAAAATGCATCACTTCACGCATTTCAGGATTAAATGTAATTTGTCATTGCTGTTTCCATATTTTCAATTCAGAAATATTACCCATCCTCTTCACATCCAATCACCCCACAATTCTCTGTGGCGTCTGTGAATTTATTAATCACACTTCCTACATTTACATCCAAATCATTCATGTATATAACAAACCAGAGGGGCTGTCCCACTTGGGCAACCTAATCTGCGAGTTTAGAAGAATGTCTTCGACCTTCAAGCTCACAGCATTGACGACACGTGGTCCTAGGAGGTCCTACGAGGTAGCTGGAACTCTCCTTCATGCTCGAGGGAAGTTCCCGAATACTCGCGGCCTCAGTTAGGTCGCGGAAGGTTTTTTAGCATGTTGAAAAATTTTCCGCAAGTAAATTCTGGTCAGCACGGTTCTTTTTGACTCGTAGCGCAGTGGAATGGGGTCGCTATTTAGTTACAGGCAGTCGAGGGCAGACGTAGGCAATCTCCTTCGCTGACCGGGCATTTTAATTGGCTCATTGGAGTTTTCAGCACCAGGGAAAACCGACCGGTAGGTAAAATGCCCGTTAAACTGTATTATACTTCTTAAAAGTGTCTCCGCTCCTTCTCCCCCACTTCTCCCCCTTCTCCCCCCCCTTCCCCCCCCCCTCCCCCCCCCCCCTTCTCCCTCCCCCCCTCTCCCCCCCCTCTCCCCCCCCCTTCTCCCCTCCCCTTCTCCCTCCCCTTCTCCCCTCCCCTTCTCCCCCCCCTTCTCCCCCCCCTTCTCCCCCCCCTTCTCCCCCCCTTCCTCCCCCCCCTTCTCCCCCCCCTTCTCCCCCCCCTTCTCCCCCCCCTTCTCCCCCCCCTTCTCCCCCCCCCTTCTTCTCCCCCCCCTTCTCCCCCCCCTTCTCCCCCCCTTCTTCCCCCCCTTCTTCCCCCCCCTTCTTCCCCCCCCTTCTTCCCCCCCTTCTCCCCCCCCCTTCTCCCCCCCCCTTTTCTAATGGACTTACCGTACACTGTGGCAACCGTTTACCTCCCTCTTCATCGTGGGTGTGAATTTCAGACAGCGCTCCCCCACTTTCCCTGGGGGAGTGTGTGTGTGTGTGTGTGTGTGTGTGTGTGTGTGTGTGTGTGTGTGTGTGTGTGTGTGTGTGTGTGTGTGTGTGTGTGTGTGTGTGTGTGTGTGTGTGTGTGTGTGTGTGTGTGTGTGTGTGTGTGTGTGTGTGTGTGTGTGTGTGGTCGGCCGATCCAGCTCACGGTTTCAACGCGGACGTTCGATCCAGCTCGAGGCTTTCCAGGCGAGTGCCCTCGAGCTTGAAGGTGGAAGACACTCTTCTTAACTCGCGGATTAGGTTGCCCAAGTGGGACAGCCCCTATTCTGAAATCTATGTGGACTGCATCATGAGCTCTTTCTTCATTCATATATTTTAACCTTTTAAAATAATTCATTCCAATTGGTCGTAGCATCTCCCTGTAACAAAGCTTTGCTAACTTTTTTGAATCATCGCTATGCATTAATTTTGTCACTCAGAATTTTTTCCAACAATTTCTGTGCGATTGATGTTGGATTCACTGAGCTGTAATTACCTGGCTTATTCATGCTGCCTTTGTTGAATAAAGATTCCACCTTTGCTGGCATCTCACCGGTGGCAAAGATCTATATTCTTCTGTTAGAGTCTCAACTTCCTGTATCAACTTGGGTGTTAGTACTTCAAGTCTGGGGATTTATCCATCCTCAAGCCCGCTGTGACATCTCCTCCCTCCTCTTTTGTAATGGTAATATATTCTAAAATTTTATTTAGCCCTTTTATGAATTCTCCTTCGTGAATACAGATGATAAGTATTCATTTAAGTTCTCGCCTCCTCCCTCTGGCTGCAAGCACAGATTACCCTCTGGCCCCTAATGGCCCTTTCTTTTGCTGGTTATCCTCTTGCACTTAATGTACTTATAAATCGCATCTTGTCTGTCCGTGACATCATCAGACTTCATCACCGCGAAGAAGGGTCCTGAACAGAAAAATCACCTACCGATGTCCTCCAGAGAAGCTGCCTGATCCACTGAGTTACTCCAGCACTTTGTGTCCTTTTTGTTTCCCAGCATTTGCAATTCCACGTGACTATATTTTGTGCCCCACTCTTTATGCTTTTAATTTCATTTATAAATATCATTCCCCTCACCCCACATTCTATACTCCTGTTATGCCTAGTAGGGAACTGCAGGTTTAAACCGAAGATAGACACAAAATGCTGGAGTAACTCAGCGGGGCAGGCAGCATCTCTGGAGAGAAGGAATAGATGATGTTTCGGGTTGAGACCCTTCTTCTGACAGTGTTGGTGATAATGACCAGAAGATGTATATTTGGGCGGTGTTAGATGAGGGATAGATATTGACGTGAATACAGGACAATCACTGGTATTCTTCAGAACAGTCTATCAGATATTTTGAGTGCGTTTGAGAGGATTGAAGGGGCATTGCTTTAATACCTCATCTAAGCGCTGCCGCAGAGAAAACTGTCGTACCCTATCAGTACTACACTGGATAATTTGTACAGATTCATTTGCTCAAATCTGCTGAGTGGGACTAAGCCAACAAACTGCTGACTCTGCACCAATAACAGAAGCACATTTGAAATATATTCCTTAGCCACGAATAACCTAACTGATGTCAGGTTATTCTTGTAAATGGGAGAATCGTACAGAGTACTGCGAATACATCAATGATAGTATTCATGGGACAGGCAGCAACACAAACATACATAAGTGAGCATAATGTAACGTAAATGGTGAATATCTGGAGATAGTACTTTGTACTTGTTTACTTATTAGAGAATGAACATGTGCATATTGGTCTTTCTTTCAAGAAGTGCACCTGTTAAATAACACTAGATTCTTTGGCAACACTAAGGATAAGCAAGCAAAGCCAACACGTCATATGCTGTGGATACGGTCCTTTCTTGCTATCTACATATCTCCTACTTAACATTATTTTGAATCTGGCAAGAAAGTTAATGACAATTAGTAAAACATTATAATAATAATTAGAATGTCGTGGAATTTGAAAGTTGCTTATACCTTCAGGACTTCAAATTCAAGTTGACTTTTTATGGATAGCAAGCCATTGTTTAAAATCTGTTTGTAAATATATTCAGGCCATGTTAAGGAGTAAAACGATGGAATGAGAAGCTGACTTTTAGAACAAATTATAGTTAAACATTAGTTATTTTTCTCAAAATTATACCCCGTTCTTTATCGAACTATGTGGTTGCAACAATACATATTCAAATTACCGTTTAAAATTTGTAATTAATTTTCATAGGTTTAATTTCAAGTACTTAAAACATCTTTACAATCCATTTTCATCGATCCAATTTATGATTAGATTAGTTTTTGATATTAATTGGGGCATTAGATTTGAATTGTGAATATTTGATTTGGTAAAATGTGACACTACAGGACTTGCCTACTATTTTCTTTTCAAATGCAGTCACAGTTTTAGTTTAGTTTAGAGTTTAGAGATACAGCGTGGAAACGGACCCTTCAGCCCACCAAGTCCAAGCCTACCAGTGATCACCATACACTAATTTTACTTCGGAGTCACGTGAGTGATTCCGTGAAGAACCCGCTCAGCACGCATGCGCGTCATTAACGCCAGCAGTGCAACAGCGGGAGACAGGCGCTCCCGCTACGAGCCTGAAGGAAGGAACGTTAGGTAAGTACTTACCTTCAGAGTAAAGTCGGTCTTTGCGTTTGCTTTTGCTCCAGGGGGAGCAAAGCAGCAGAGGGAAGCGGCCCCCGTTCGACTCCAGGGAGGAGCCGACAGTGGAGGGGGGAGAGGCAGCAACGGGACCGCACACGCTGCGGTTCACAGACACGAGTGCTGCGCTGATGCCCAGTCCGCTAAACAGCTGTCTGACCAACAGCAGCGGACTGGAGGGAAATTCAAAAACCGGCCGGCACCCCTGCAGACTCCCGACAAGGAGACTCGCCGCCCGAGAACCGCTGAAATGCCGCCCTCAAACGACAGACAGCCTCTAACAGCAAGGTCAGGACCAACCTCAGGCTGGAGACAGACACGGAAGATGGAATCAACACTTCAAACAAGAAACAAGAGTGTCTGTTTCTCCAAGCCAGAGGAAGGTCATGGAGCTAAAAACTCCAGCGAGACTTGCCTCAGGAGCAGGGGCAAGTCCGCCAAGGGAGCTAACACTCCCCCTCCAGTGCCTAACAGCACTGGCCATCTCCCTTGTCGAGGGATTGATGGGAACCAGAGCTGGGCTGGTCAAGAAGAGAGGTCACTGGCTGAGCAACATCGGGAGTATGCTTGAGGTACAGGCCAAGCCTAAAAAACTGGACGAAGTGTCCAAAATATCGGCGCAAGAGGGCAGGGTCTGGAATGAGCACCGCACGTAAACCAGTCAGCAGTACCTCTAACGTGTCCACCAGGAGGGTCTACCTCATGGTACTGGTGAAAGCTCAGGGCCTGCATGCCAATCCCGTAAGCCTTTCAGGCCAGGTCCCAGGGCAGGCCCCATGGAAAATGCGCCACCCCCCAACATCACCGCCACGTCAGACAACGTGCAAGACTCGTTGGACCGGCAGGAAACAGAAGAATACCCATAACCATGGAGGTAGGTGGGTCTGGTTCCTACCAACGTATAGAAAATAGGGGCTTAATACTAACAGGGGGGAGATTACACCTGTTTTAAGAAGCACGGGAGTCTATCACGAGTGATCAGTATATACTCAATGGCTTTAGTGGATACAAAATACAATTCATACTAGAAAAATTGCCACCAGTTCAACATTTACCCCAGAGGGTATTTTCCCTCTCCGTTAAAGAAACGAGAGGGACAAGCTGAACTGGTGAGACTAATTACTAAGGGTATCATGGGAAACATGAACCCTTGGAATTCGTATCAAATATTCATCACTAAACCCAAAAAGATGGTGGATGTCGCATCATCATTGACTTAACTTCACTAAATATGTTTGTTAAGTATATACATCTCAAAATGGAAACGGTTGTTACTGCCAAACAACTAATTTCCAAAGGATACTTCATGGCAAGCATTGATCTTAAAGATGTTTACTATTTAGTACCATTCACAAGGATCATCGCAGATACCTGAAATTTACCTGGATGGGCCAGCTATGGCAATTTAAAGCGTTACCCAATGGATCACATCAGCCCAAGATTATTCACCAAGATACTAAAACCAGCTCTGGCAATATTCACAAGACAAAAACATATTGTCATGGCATATCTTGATGATACCTTAAAATAAATAGGCAAGACCATGGAATTGACTGTAACATTGCCAAGAGACAAAACAGTTGAATTGGCACAATCATGCAACAATTTAATGGTCCACGTACTCCCAACTATTCAACAAGTAACAGAGTAATTGGGAAAATGGTAGCAGCATTTCCGGCTACACAATTCGGACCTTTGCACTGTCAAAACTTACAAAGAGCAAAGGTACAGGCACCAAAACGACATACAGGTCATTATGATCGTGTCATGAAGTTACCCACTGAAGCAATATCATAACTACAGTGGTGGACAAAAAACGTTTGGCATAATTTCAACCTATTATCATCACTAACAAGTAGTAGATGGACTAACCCAGAGTCATCGTTACCACTTACACTGAGCATTAATTATCTACAGATGTTGGGTGACTTTTATGGTTTAAAAGCATATGCACAAATATGCATCACTTGCATGTACGGTTACAAATAGATAATACTACGGTGGTGGCCTACATTAACCATATGGGCGGCATAAAATCTGTATCATGCGACAAGTTGGTCAACACAATTTGGCAATGGTGTGCCGAAAGACATATTTGGCTATCAGTAACTTACCTGCCAGGTAAGCTAAATACAGTGGCAGACACCAGGTCACGTAAATTTAATGACAACATCGAATGGATGTTAAACCCCAAAAAATTTGCAAAAGTTATCAAGCAATATGGCACGCCAGATATCGATTTATTTGCATCAAGGCTAAATCACCAGGTACCTATGTATGTCGCTTGGGAACCAGACCCTGAGGCAGCAGCGGTAGATGCGTTCGCGTTGGATTGGGGAAATTCTTCTTCTATGCATTTGCTCCCTTCTGCCTCATCAGTTGGGGACTACGCACAATACAAATGGACTCTGCTTCATGTATTTTGATAGTACCCGACTGGCCTACGCAGCCATGGTTCCCAAAACTCCATGACATGGTTGTTGAAACTCCGATGGTATTCCCCAGTGACCCAGAGTTATTAACACCCAGTGTAGGGCACAAGCCACCCATGCCATGGAAAAAAAAAATCAAACTCCTGGGTTGCAGATTCTGCACAAACCACTTCTGGGACTGGGATTATCAGAACAAACCGTCGACACCATGTCAGCATCCCTCCGAACATCCACTAAAAAACAGCACTTGTCCAGCATCAAAAAATGGGAGAAGTACTGCTTGGATACAGGGACCACCTACTCAACCGCTACAGTTACCAACGTACTGGAATTCCTGGCGAACCTTCACCACGATGAAGGACTCAGCTACAGAGCCATCAACACAGCTAGAAGTGCCCTGCCTGTCTATTTAAAACCAGCTCCAGGACAACAGGCCATGGGGTCCCACCCGCTGGTGGTCAAACTAATGAAGGGTATTTACAACTCTAACCCCCTAGACCAAGGTACACCCATACATGGGATGTCAGTGTGGTCCTGACATACCTCAGGGGATGGCCACCAGCCAGATCCCTCAACCTGGAACAATCTATGCTCAAAACACTCATGTTGATGGCACTTGTATCTGCACAGAGGGTCCAGTCACTACACCTATTGCGACTGGACAGCATGCTCACAGCTCCAGACCAGATCTCTGTCGTTATCCAGGGACTGATCAAACAGAGCAGACCAGGAACACCTAATCCAGTCGTGGAATTCCGGGATTACCCGCCAGAACCACGGTTATGTGCCATGACCCACCTACTATCCTACATAGACACAATCAAAATATTCGAGGGAGATGAAAAGCCTTGTGGGTCAGTCATAAAAAACCTTATGGTCGGGTGACGAGCCAAACCATTGCAAGATGGCTCAAGCAGGTGCTAAAAACTGCTGGGATAAACACTAACATGTACAAATTTTATTCCACCAGGGCAGCATCCACGTCGACGGCTAAAAGAATGGACGTGCCTATAGACCACATCCTGGCTACAGCAGGATGGTCGGGGAAAGACCGTTCAGAAATTTTATAATAAGCCGTTGGCAAAACCTGTTTTATTTGCAGGAAAGATTTTACGGACTGCAAATATTTAATTTAAGCCCAGGGGAGTAATTTAATTTCTTTGTTGTTATTGTTAAAAAATACCATTGTATTTTTCTACAAACAGATTCATTGGTTGATTACGATAACACACTTCCTCCCTCAAAGACTTCGGCAGTGCGTGAAGTAATAACTGTTACACGGTTTGAAATCACAGAGCTTTGAAGTCTTCACGGAATCACTCACGTGACTCCGAAGTAAAATAGTAAGATTAAACGAGAACTTACCAGTTTGAAGTTTGATCTGTATTTTATGAGGAGTTACGATGAGGGATTACGTGCCCTCCGCTCCCACCCTCAATAATATGGGTCAAACTGATAAACTGATGTCTCCTTGTCTTTACTATGTTTACTTCAATAACTGTGTCTACCTGTGATTCCACACCGCTGCTTTGAAGTATGCCGCGCATACAATACAATACAATACAATTCAATTTATTGTCATTTGGACCCCTTGAGGTCCAAACGAAATGTCGTTTCTGCAGCCATACATTACAAAACAAAAAGACCCGAGACACAACACAGTTTACACAAACATCCATCACATCGTTGTGATGGAAGGCAAAAAAAACTTATCTCTCCACTGCACTCTCCCCCCCCGATGTCAGATCAAAGTCAAAGCCACCGGCTGGCGATGGCGATTGTCCCGCGGCCATTAAAGCCACGCCGGGTGATGCAAGGTCGCGCACCGGGTCTAGTTGTTAGAGCCCCCGGCGTGCGCTCACAAAGTCCCGCGGCCATTCCAAGCCGCTCGGGGCGATGGTGTAAGGCCCCGCTCAGGTGCTCTTCAACCCCGCAACTCGGGCGGGAGAAGTCGCCATCGCGGAAGCCCCGAAAAGCGGTCTCCCAGCAGGGACCCGCGGGCTCCCGGTGCCGCCGTCCGCCAAACCCGCTGTTGCAGCCTCGGAGGTCGGGTGGCAGCAGCGCTCCACCACAGCTCCACCCGCTCCGGACTCGACCAGCCCCGTGACGGTGAGTAGTCGGCAGCTCCGCAGCTAGAACCCCAGGTCGTTCCTGTTGGAGGCCGCTCCACGTTGCAGCCCCAACGACAACGGAGACCCGACAAAAAAAAGGTCGGGTCTCCCGTGCAGGGGAAAGATTTTAAAGTTACCCCCTCCCCCACCCCCCCACACACATACCCCAACAAAAAAAATAACAAAAACTACATAAAAACGAGACAAAAAATAATAAAACACAGACGGACTGCAGAGGCCGCTGCTGATGAGAGTCGCGCCGCCCACCGAAAAACATGCGTGCTGAGTGGGTTCTTCACGTAATCCCTCATCGTAACTCCTCATAAAATACAGATCAAACTTCAAACTGGTAAGTTCTCGTTTAATCTTACTATTCTATCCTAAGCACTAAGGACAATTTACAGAAACCAATTAACCTACAAACCTGTTTAAGAAGGAACTGCAGGCTCCATAGGTGCTGCCTCACCCGCTGAGTTTCTCCAGCATTTTGTCAACCTACAAACTTGCTCATCTTTGGAATGTGGGAGGAAACCGGAGCGCCCAGAGAAAACCACACGGTCACAGGGAGAACATACAAACTCCATGCAGACAGCACCCATGGTCAGGATCGAACTCAGTTCTCCAGCATTGCAAGGTGTTGCAACTCTACTGCTGTGCCACTGTGTTGCCCCTAAATCCCTGTTTGCTCACGATTTCTGCCCAGAAAAGGTTTAATCCGATTGGAGCGTTATTAAATTAATTTTCTTCTATAAATGTCGATTCAAATTTAATATTTGGAGTATTGTAATTTTAATGCTGCTAGATGCTTAAACAGGGAACTAGATTTCTTGAAGGAATTTTTGTGTAGATTATCCCTGGAAAATATATTCCACAGTTCAGGATCAGCTTCTCCACAGAAGAGGAGCATCGCACCGAGCCAGCACCGCCATTCATTCAGCCATGATCACAATGAATGGTGGTGCTGGCTCGAAGGGCCGAATGGCCTCCTCCTGCAACTATTTTCTATGTTTTCTATAAAATAGGATGGATACTACATAGTACAAAAAATAAATCGATCCGGGATATGGTTTGGAGTGATGGAGTAATGCAGTATGGAAACAGACCCTTTGGCTCAACTTGTCCGTACCAACGAAGATGCCCAACTACGATATTCCCATTTGACATTTATCCCTTTCCTATTGCTGTACCTTTCCAACTGTATTTTCAATGTTGTTGTGTAGGAAAGAACTGCAGATTCTGGTTTAACAATAATAAATGTTCTTGTTTCTGCCTGAACAACATTCCCTGGCAGCTCGTTCCATATCTGCACCATCCTATGAGTAAAGAATTTGTCCCTTGGGCACTTTTTAAACCTTTCAATTCTCACCTTAAATGAATGGCCTCATTAAGAATTAAGAATCTCCTTGCTTGGGGATAAAAAACTCTGTGCATTCACCTTATCTGCAGTGAATATAATTAAGAGTCGAGATGTCTAAATTAAATGCGCTGTGCACCTTTTCTCTATTTAGTAATTAAATTAATAATATTTAATTATTAATAATTATTAATTCATATTTAAATGCGCTGCGCACCTTTTCTCCATTGAATAATTTCAAGGCGCTAATAATTGGCCTAAATCCCTCTGCACCGAGAGTTGCTTTTGGTTTGGGATATTGTTGTGATTTTAAAGTAACAAAATATGAAATGAGTTTTTAAAAAGTAATGCAGGTTGTTAATAAATATGGAAATAATGAATTTGCTTAATAATCATTATTGCTAATAACTAAGGGTGGCATAGTGGTGCAGCGGTAGAGTTGCTGCCTTACCAGTAGAGCCAGGTTCAATCCTTACTACGGGTGCTGTCTGTACAGAGTTTGTACGTTCTCCCCGTGACTGTGTAGGTTCTCCCAGATCTTCGATTTCCTCCCACACTCCAAAGACCTACGGATTTGTAGGCTAATTGGCTTGGTATAAATGTAAAAATTGTCCCTAGTGTTAATGTGTGGAGATCGCAGGTACAGCTTTGTAGGTAAATTAGCTTGGTATAAGTGTAAATTGTATCTAGTGTATGTCAGATACTGAAATTGTGTAGGGATCGCTGGTCGGTGCGGACTCGGTGGGCCAATGGGCCTATTTCCACGCTGTATCTTCTGCGCAGTAATCTATCATTTGCTTAAGCTATATTTTTTAATGGATGTTACTTTCCTGCATATTAATGTGTGATTTTTAAGGCCGTTGGCTTCAATTCAAAATTGGAATGTGAAAAATCGTTTTGGTTGTGTATTCAATCATTCTCAATAGTTGGTGTAATAAACGAGTAATACATTTTAATACCTAAACATTTTGAGAATATCCTTTGCAAAATGCCAATTCAAGTGCTGATGCCTCACTCAGAAAATAGATGGAGTGACAAAATTGAGGACTAATTCATGTTGAAATATATTGGATCACATTTATGACAGAAATATACAAGTATTTGATGATCGGGGTAAGGCCTCAAAACACTGTAGCTCTGCTTTTTGTCAGTCGGTGATCTATATGGTTTGGTTTTCAGTATATGTATGATATTTGTGAATTGAATGGTTTCAGAATTCCTTTGACCTTGTGCATTTCTTACAGAAATCACTAGCATCAGTGGTATACATTTACCTTCCTCTCCAACCCCTTCGCCATATTAATCACTACATTACTTTAGAGTTTCTGTCACAGGGTTACCAATGTTATTTAGTTTTGCATGGTTAGCATTTCAGTGATGGGTAGTCAAGGTTCTCTCGGCAACTGCACAGCATTCTCTAAAGCAATTTGCCGTTGTCGTAGCAACTTGTGGTAGAGCTGTGAATAAAACAGATGTCACTCTGGCAGTCTGATGCAAAAGCAATCTATCACTAAGTTGATACCACTCCTCCTGTCCAAGCAAGTCATCAGCTTCAGCTGCATAATTATCACCATAAATTGTTCGCAAAGCCTTCCTTCATCCTGTTAATGAATAGTCACACATTGCAATATTACTGTGGACAATTTATTAGGTCGGCATTATAGATCCTTGTTGATGAGTTTAAACTAATGAAACATAGGGCATTTGCCGGCTATCATTCCCATTTTGCCTTGTTAGAGGTAGTATTCCAATCATCTCTTTCTTAAGTAAATATGATGTATGCCATCAAGATTTTTAGAATTGTAGAATTGGAAGTATTTTATGATTCATCTAAAATGATATCTAGATTTAAAGCCATGATGTATTTATAGGTGTTATTTGGTAATACAAACTGATTCAGGGAATACGTTGAAATGTTTTGATTGATCTGGGATTTTTCAACTCGAGGATAACTTTTTTTAAAGCAATATTTAAAAATTATACATAAATGGATCACGGGCTAAAGAAGTAAAATTTGAAAAATTATTCTTCCTGCCTTCTCGCATCTATGTCTACGTCTGGAAGTATTTTTTAAATTGCATAACTTTCAATGCCATGCAAAGGGGGGGTTACAAAACGTGAAATGCTAGAAAACGGTTAATAAAGCAGCATTTCAATGTCTCACAATCATTCATAACAAAGTTCCACAGTAGGCTCTGACAAGGTTTAGAAATGCGTAATAAACATCACTTGGGTTTGGGATCCACAGGAAGGGCGATTCATGAACTTCTATCAGGCAGACGAGAATATTATGGTCAAATCTAGGATGAATTATATGTTATCAAACTGCAGTGTGTATTTCTTATCCTTGCCTGATCAACAGGTCTATATATTTGAGAGTTTAGTTTAGTTTAGTTTAGTTTAGTTTAGTTTAGTTTAGAGATACAGCATGGAAACAGGCCCTTTGGCCCACCGAGTCCGCGCCGACCAGCGATACCCGCACAGTAACACTATCCTACCCACACCAAGGTCAATTTTATATTTATACCAAGCCAATTAACTTAGAAACCTGTACGTCTTTGGAGTGCGGGAGGAAACCGAAGATCTCGGAGAAAATCCACGCGGTCACGGGGAGAACGTACAAACTCCGTACAGACAGCACCCGTCGTCGGGTTCAAACACGGGTCTCCGGCACTACAAGTGCTGTAAGGCAGTAACTCTGCCATTGCGCCACCGTGCGCCACCGTGCCGCCCCTTTTAATTTTCTAATTATGAATTTTTCATCGACGTGCAAGAGTACTGACTTTCCCTTTGCAGAAAGAGACAGCTATCAAAATTGAACATTAGGCTGCAGTAAGTTTATTACATATACCTAAAATCCCTAGGAAACAATATAAATAATGGACATTAAAAAACCTTGCAAATATTTGTGAAGCAGGCAGGTTGTAAGTGGACACTGTGTTCTGGCTTGGAGAACGTGGACATTTTATAACATCTGATGTGCGTGTTCTTTGTTTTGAGCTGCGGAATGTGCAGTGACTTTTATGCCATTTTGTTTAAAATGATATAGCTTTAAAGTTTAATGACCATTTAGCAACAGTACGCATGCAAATAAATATACACGATTTACCTGTGCTGTAAAGTACTACAAACATTGAATGTATTCTTGTGAAACTTTCTTGAACTCTCAGCATTCTTTGTGAAAGAAATAGACCACTTTTCATTGTTGTTATAGATAACAGCTCTGTCTGTTATGTGTGTGCATCAGACAGTGTGCATAGTTCCAGTTTGTACAGTCACAGTCTGAAGCAATGCTAATGACAAAATCATTCTGACACATCCACAATATGGAGCTTAATCTCAGAGCACACACAGCACATTTACTAGTCATAACCCCACATTTTAATGACTGACGCATGCGGGAAGCAATTTATTTTTTCCCCTCTGAAAGGGAGAAATGAGTATCCAGTTAATACCAATCATGAATTCAAGCCAACTAACAAAGTTGATGCTACATACCCTGTTCTTGTTTTGCATATGAAGCAGTTTGAAATGCAATAATGAGCCAGTTTGTACACACACATCCTGACAGAGCTAATCTAAGGAAGTTTGTTTGTGCATTTTGATGCATCTACTATTTGAATCTGAATTTCTCCGGGCGACTGCTGGTCTATCCAAAATCTAATCAGTCTTAATGCTGTTAAATTCTCTCATATCTATTACAAATAATCACAGCTTTTATGCATGGTTTAAGAAAAGTACTGGTTATAGAGTTATACAAGCAGAAACAGTATAAATAAAATATTCATATAAAAATAGTCTTTTACAAAATATATTCTCTTAACCTATGGTTCCTTTCCATATGATGGGGTTTGTCTGGAGTATCAAATTTGCTTGAGTTCAAATGGTTTATATTAATTGATAATTCAAAGTGGAAAATAACCAATTTTTTTTTCTGTATGTTTAAAATGATCATCTTCACTTTGATGGTCCAGACAACCAGCAGGCAAACAGGAGAAGATTTACAAAAGATGCCTGCTTCTGTCAGTAAGAATCAATGGCGCAGAACACAGAACAGTCCTGCACTCACAACTATTAGAAATATCTGAGCAAAATCTAATATATACAGCCAAACAAATCCAATTCTTGCTGCATCTAACAAAATCATTTCACAAAATTTATTTGTAGAAGTGTCCCATGTTAAGTAGAGTTCTTTTAAAATAAATTAATATTAGGTTTTTTTTTCTTTTCTCTAAATATATTGTTAAATATTGTCATTACTCTTTACTTAATGGTGTAGTCGGTAATTCTGTCCAAGTCACCCTACCCCCACCCCACCCTCAGTCCGCCATGGTGTTCTTAATGGCTGTGAAAAAATGTGCCAGGAAAGAAAAAGCTGATAAGTCAGGGTCAATGGGAAACTGAAAACAGTAATACTTGCTGTAGCCAACCCTGTGAGATCCAGACAGGCAAGACAAGCAGAAGCTTTTCACAAATGCAGAAGCCTAAATCTGCATAATCCACACTCTCAGCAGAGGTTCTCACAGGGGCATTGTCACTCGCTTCTATTTATTGTCAATATTGAAAGGTTTATGTTGAAGCCAAGCTACTACTGATTTCACTGTGGCCCTTCACTTTGTGCCATTTTCATTCCAGATCTGGATTTATTTCAATAGACTATTAGATTCGTTTCAATTGACTAATTGAAATAAGTTTTTTTTGTGTATTTAAATTCTGTCTGATATATTTATGGAGATAATGCTTTACAGCTTTGTAATCCAGATGGGCTTTTGGATGTGGCTTTGTTATTGGACTGGGATCCTCAAGCATTTTGCATTCTATAAGACAGCGTGACAATTTTTGCAAACTCACAGCCACCAGATTGAGATGATGTGCAAACGTAGGAATATTTCCTTTGGAGGTATAGCTGTCCTCCCTATAAAAGATTCAATTTCATTTACACGTATAGACTTCTGTTCTTTCACTGCAGGTGTTGCACTTAACATAACAGCACCAGTGGAATTTGCAATTGCATTGCCAGACTCTGGAATACTGGTGGGTATTGTACCCCCGTCCACAGCACATCAAGTCACAACTGTTATTTTGTGAGGATGTCTTGTTGCACATTCTCCCCTGTGTGCCAACACTCCCGGTGATCGGATCTTCCTCGCAGTAGTTGGGAGACTTTTCAATATAGACTAAGTCTGTAACCATAGGTTTTCGATACGAAAGTGGCTTTTTAATCTTCAAGAAGACCGGCCGCTTGTTTCGATGCGTCCTTACTGGTTCAACCTGAACTGCTTCATTATACTTCTCCTTCAGGAGGTAGCCCAGTTCTCTGAACTTGGGAAGCATTGTCCAACATGTTTTAGTTGTACAGGATCCTGATACACCATGGCATTTGCATTCCAGTTTCATATTCTCTCCAAGGATCTGGAATGAAGGAAATGCAATACATATAATCAGACCCACGTTAAAAATATCAGTCATTTTTATAATTGATCCAATTTTATAAGAACTCTACATGTACCCATTATGTGATGGGATTATATAAGCTTATTTTTAGTTTAGCGATACAGCGAGGGAAGAGGCCCTTCAGACCACAGAGTTCGTGCCGACCAGCGATTCCCATACACTAACACCATCCTACACACTCGGGACAATTTACAATGTTTGCAGAATCCAATTAGCCTATAAACCTGCACATCTTTGGAGTTTGGGAGGAAACCAGAGAACCTGGGGATAACCCACCCGGTTATGGGGAGAATGTACAAACTCCGTACAGGCAGTACCCATGGTCCGGATCAAACCCGGGTCTATGGCGCTGTGAGGCAGCAACTCTACCGCTGCGCCACCGTGCCGCTCAAGTGATAGAGAGCAAATAGTTGCAGGAAACCATACATTACAATCAATTGAACGTCAAGGACACAACTTTTACAACTCAGCTGGATTATCACAAAATGCTGAGTTACCCACACCATTCAGGATGACAGCATGTGCATTCACAAAGAGACTTATGATGAAAGGTTCCTGGGCAATGCTTAATTATCTGTTGACAACATTAGTACAGTTTCTAGTACTACGACAATGTTGATATTTGATTTGTTTGTTCTATCCAGGATGAAATTAATTCCTAATCAAACTACTGCCAGGCATATATTCCAAGATGAATATAAATATATTTGAGTGATGAATTAGTAACAGATTTTTTGTATGATGACTTTGATCAGCCTTTACCAGCTGCAACATCATAACCTCAATTTAGAAGCCAGCATGGATTATGCAAAGATCACCTCAACATAGATCCAGTGTATGTCTGAGGAGCATTTAAAATATATTCATTCAACAAAGTGCAGAAGACTGGAAATTCAAATTGCTGTTCAAATTGTTAGATGCTGTCCACTACAGCAAAGAACACTTTTGGAAATAGCACCAGAGTCCCTTAACACCATCATATGCTTCAGTCTGGAGCTTGGTGTGCCTTACACATTGATGTTAATCAATGTACAATACATAATTCATGATGCTTATGTGATGTATGAATAGCATGTAATTTATGAATATTAAACACGTGGGTGTTGTATATATTATTAATGTTTTATTATTAATGTTTAATGTTGTATGTTTCATTCTTAATTGTCACTGTATATCATGTTGTCACTTGCGAGTGGAGCACCAAGGCAAATTCCTTGTATGTGAACATACTTGGAAAATTCATTCATTGATAGAGAGTGTATCTATACCTGAGATGCTGCAGGGAGGCCGATGGCAAAGTTACCAATCCCTTACTCTGGAATTCCCGGCCACAGAAGGCAGTGGAGGCCAATTCACTGGATGTTTTCAAGTGAGAGTTAGATTTAGCTCTTAGGGCTAAAGGAATCAAGGGATATGGGGAAACAGCAAGAACGGGGTACTGATTTCAGATGATCAGCCATGATCATATTGAATGGTGGTGCTGGCTCGAAGGGGCCAAATGGCCTACTCCTGCACCTATTTTTCTATGTTTCTACTCCAGGATTGTTTAGACATTGTTTACCTTTGTTAAATGTTTCTGCTTGCTACATGGTGAAAGTAACAATGGCAGTTACTTCTGTAAATTCCCAAGTTAATGTCTGATCTATTGTTGAAGCTTTTGAAATGCCAACCACATCATTCTCATAAGGTACTCATTTCCACTTCCAACACATATTCCATATTTATGATGCTACTTGACCAAGTCACTCTGCTTATATGTGTGATTACCATTCCGGGATGTCTGATATAGAAACATAGAAACATAGAAAATAGGTGCAGGAGTAGGCCATTCGGCCCTTCGAGCCTGCACCGCCATTCAATATGATCATGGTTGATCATCCAACTCAGTATCCTGTACCTGCGTTCTCTCCATACCCCCTGATCCCTTTAGCCACAAGGGCCACATCGAACTCCCTCTTAAATATAGCCAATGAACTGGCCTCAACTACCTTCTGTGGCAGAGAATTCCAGAGATTCACCACTCTCTGTGTGAAAAATGTTTTTCTCATCTCGGTCCAAAAAGATTTCACCCTTATCCTTAAACTGTGACCCGTATGGCGAATGGTTATCATTAAACTGTATGGTTAAACTTATCCTTAAACTGTATGGCGAATGGTTCATTGATATTGGTCCTAGCTTTGATTTAAGTGGAGGGGAGTAGCTGCAAAGGGCTAACATAAATATTAGTTATTTTTAATATTTAATATTTTTCCAAGCCATTAATTGAAAAAAAAAACATATTTTGTTTTTTTATAATTGAATTATGCTTATGAGAGCTTTGCAGTCTCAAATATTTTGTTCCAGGTTGTGAGTGGAACTGATTCCTACCAACACTTCACTGTTAAAACACAGGAGGAAATTCCTGCAACGGCAGTAAATTGCAGCAATGGATGGAACCTTGAATTTCCCACTTAGGAAACCACATAAAATAACTATTTTGTCAGAAAACTTGTATCAGAGCCCATAAGTGAGCGTGGACAACTCATCACACAGACTGTGAATTGTGGATCACGTTAAGGGAGCAGATCTTAATGGCTGTCACCGACAGGTCGTGTTAGAATTATTGATGTTCAGCCGTTCCAATAGCGGGAAATTCCAGACTTCAACAAACCTGCCGTAAGCCTGAGACTTGATCGATGGAACAACCCACTCCGATTTGTCAGTGAAGCCCATACAGCTTTCATAAGGTCATAAGGTCATAAATGATGGAGCAGATTTAGGCCATTCGGTCCATCAAGTCTACTACGCCATTCAATCATGGCTGATCTATCTCTCCCTCCAAACCCCATTCTCCTGCCTTCTCCCCATAGCCCCTGGCACCCTTACTAATCAAGAATCTATCTATCTCTACCTTAAAAATATCTATTGACTTGGCCTCCACAGCCTTCTGTGGCAATGAAGTCGACAGATTCACCACCCTCTGACTAAACAAATTTCTTCTCATCGCCAGTCTCAAGCAAATGTGCTTTTATTCTGCGGCTACTAACCTCTGGTCTCAGACACTCCCACTAATGGAAGCACCATCTCCACATTCACTCTATCCAAGTCTTTCACTATTCGGTAAGTTTCAATGAGGTTTCTCCTCATCCTTCTAAACTCCAGCGAGTGCTGGCCCAGTGCCGCCAAAGTACGTGATGAATACCTGTCTTCTTTGGATTTCCCAGCATTACGCTAAAGGGCCTGTCCCACGAGCATGCGACTGCATGCGGCAAGTGCGACCTAACATGGTCGCTTGAGCCGTACGGCCTCGCGGGGCCAGTCCCACTTCGATCGCCGGAGCCGTATGGAGTTGTGCGGAGACGTACGCACCACCTCGACGCCGTACGCACCGCCTCGATGGGCATACGCAGTGTCTCGACGCTGTACGCAGCGTCTTGACGGCGTACGCAGCGTCTTGACTCCGTACGTCACGTGCGAACTTCCCGCGGACTTCGCTCAAACTTCACGTCACTCACTCGACCTCCGTGTGGCCCCCGCTTCCGGTTTGGTCGCGCTCGCCGCATGCAGTCGCATGCTCGTGGGACCGGCCCTGTACGGGGATCACTCGACCTCCGCGCGACCCCCGCACGGCCGCCGCTTCCGGTTTGGTCGCGCTTGCCGCATGCAGTCGCATGCTCGTGGAACAGGCCCTTGAGGTATTGCCTCTATAATCCTACATCGGGTTGGACCTAATGTTAGAACAGATTTATTCAAGTGGTGAGGATTAGAATTATTTTACCGTAGTATAATGTTCTGAATTGTTTTCAATGTTTGAAAGTGTTCTTGATGAATTTCAAATATTTAATTTGTTTGATATTTTTTACTTATTTACTTCAATTTTAAAACTAAATGTCTTGGATTTTCACAGGCATTTAAAAACTGCTGAAAATCCAGTAAAGGCTTTGACATAAGGTGATGTTCCACCCTAATTCTGCAGACTTACAAAACTTGTCTGAGCCTGAACCTTAATCAGCACTTGCTTTAAGCTCTCTGCGGATTGAGGGGTTGAAAGGAACTGAGATTGCACCCTCACGCATATTAGAATGGCTAAATGCGAGTGGGTAAGGGTAGTGGACAGATTCTGAACAACAGATTGGATCTAGCATGACAGCTCCATACTATTTAATTCAGAGAAACAGTGCGGAAACAGGCCCTTCAGCCCATCGAGTCATAGAAACATAAAAAATAGGTGCAGAAGTAGGCCATTCGGCCTCTTCAAGCCAACACCGCCATTCAATATGATCATGGCTAATCATCCAAAATCAGTTCCCTGTTCCTGCTTTCTCCCCATATCCCTTGATTCCGTTAGCCCTAAGAGCTATGTCTAACTCTCTCTTGAATACATCCAGTGAATTGGCCTCCACTGCCTTCTGTGGCAGAGAATTCCACAGATTCACAACTCTCTGGGTGAAAACGTTTTTTTGTCATCTCAGTCCTAAATAGATTACCCCTTATTCTGAACAGAGTCTGCACCGACCAGCGATCCCCGCACATTAACACTATCCTACATCCACTAAGGACAGTTTTACATTTATACCAAGCCAATTAACCTACAAACCTGTACGTCTTTGGAGTGTGGGAGGAAACTGAAGATCTCAGAGAAAACCCACGCGGTCACGGGGAGAACGTACAAACTCCGTACAGACAGCACCCATGGTCAGGATTGAACCCGGTTCTCTGGCGCTGTATTTCTATTTCTATTGCTCTGTCTTTGCCATGGATTTCATACTTCCTGTAACTTGTTTTCTGCACTATAAATAGTATGGACTAAATAAGATTATGATAAAGGCAACAGGAGCGGTACATCTGGTAGAGTCGCTGCCTCACGGCACCAGAGATCCGGGTTTGGTTCTGACCTCAGGTGCTGTCTGTGTGGAGTTTGCACGTTCTCCCTGCAACTGTGTGGGTTTCCTCTGGGTTCTCCAGTTTCCTCACACATCACAAAGACATGTGGGTTTGGTGATTAATTGACCTCAGTTAAAAATGTGCCTAGAATATAGGGAGCGGATGTGAAAGTGGGATTACATAGAGCCAGTGTGAATCGATGATCGGTGTGGACTTGTTGGGCCGAATGTCGTGTTTCCATACTGTATCATCAAAACTAAGCTAAAAAACAAAGACTATTTTCTCTAATTGGACACTATACCCTCACTCACCATTCAGCCCCATCATCTTCCTTTCCCCTTACTCATCACCAGCTAGCTACTCAAAAATTACCTCTTGGATATTGAAGGCGTTCTATTCCTCAGCATCATACACACCCACCAATGAATGGGTCATCCTTTTTACAGGCTTGGACAGAAGCAGGCAACTCGGACCCTAATTCCATTTATATTCAAGATATCCTTAAAACCTAAGGAGTCATTGCCAGCTATTGAACCAGAGTAGGTTAGATTACCTCCAAAAGGTACGGAGGAATATGTGGCTGCAAAGATTCTAATTGCAATTTATAAATTAATTAATGGAAAAGTGATTGTGATTTTTGGACCTTCAGCTCAATTTCTCTTTATGCTGTGTCCAAGTTAATCAAATGCACCCAAACTCACTCATCTCAGGTTATCCACAAGTTCACAAATTATTGGAATAGAATTAGGCCATTCGGCCCATCAAGTCCACTCCGCCATTCAGCCATGGCTGATCTCTGCCTCCTAATCCCATTTTCCTGCCTTCTCCCTATAACCCTTAACACCGGTTCTAATTAAGAATTTGTCTATCTCTGCCTTATAAATATCCACTGACGATGGTGTCCCAGTGATAGAGTTGCTGCCTCACAGCAAATGCAATGCCGGAGACCCGGATCCCGGCTGCCGGTGCTGTCTGTACGGAGTTTTACGTCCTCCCCGTGACCTGCGTGGGTTTTCTCCGAGATCTTTAGTTTCCTCCCACACTCCAAAGACGTACAAGTTTGTAGGTTAATTGTATAAATTGTCACTTGTGTGTGTGGGAAAGTGTTAAAGTGAGGGGATCGCTGGTCGGCACGGACCCGGTGGGCCGAAGGGCTTGTTTCCGTGTTGTATTTAGAAAATAAACGAAACAACCCTAGACTTGGCCTCCACAGCTATCTGTGACAATGAGTTCCAATTTATTGAGATAAAACCGTTGCAAGCTTTTTCTGCACTATTATCAAATTAATGAAATGCTTCCACACAAAGATTCACCACCTTCTGAGAGGAGAAATTGCTCTTCATCTCATCCTTAAGTAGTCCCAAGTACAATTTAAATTCAATTTGTAAATTTTCAGACTACACCACGTTCTGGTCCGGATGTCAAATAATGATGAGACGGAGTACAGGAAGAAGATCGAGAACCTCGTGTCCTGGTGTCGTGACAACAACCTTTCTCTTAGTGTCAGCATGACAAAGGAGATGGTGATCGACTTCAGGAAGTGAATCAGCACACATACCCCAGTTTGCATTGACGGTGCCGAAGTGGAGATCGACCAAGAAAGCACACTTCCTTACAGGCTTCCTTAGAAGGAAGCCTCTACTTCCTTAGAAGGCGTAGGAAGTTCGGCATGTCCCCACCAACTCTCACCAACTTCTACAGATGCACCATAGACAGCAATTTATCAGAATATATCACAGCTTAGTTTGGGAACAGCTCCACCCAAGAAATTGCAGAGACTTGTGGACACAGCCCAGACCATCAATCAACCTCCCTTCCATTGATTTCATTTACACCTCACGCTGCCTCGGCAAGGCCAGCAGCATAATCAAAGATGAATTGCACCTTGGCCACTCCCTCTTCTCCCCTCTCCCATCAGGCAAAAGGTATAGAAGTGTGAAAACACACAACTCCAGATTCAGGGACAGTTTCTTCCCAGCTGTTAATAGGCCACTGAACCATCCTACCAACTACTAGGAAGCAGTCCTGAACTACTGTCTACATCATTGGAGACCCACAGTCTATCTGTAATTGGACTTTACTGGACTTTATGTTGCACTAAACGTTATTCCCTTTATCATGTAAATGTACACAAGTACAGACAGACAAGTGCTTGATTAGAACGGGTGTCAAGAGTTATGGGGAGGAAGCAGAAAAATGGGATTAGGTGGCAGAGATCAGCCATGATTGAATGGCGGAGTGGACTCAATGGGCCAAATGGCCTAATTCCACTCCAATAACTTGTGAACTTGTACACCGTGGACTGCTCGATTGTAATCACATAGTGTCTTGCCACACAACAAAAGCTTTTCACTGTACCTCAGTCCACATGACAGCTTAAACTACACTAAGCTAAACCATATGTCCCGCAGTTCCTGAATCCAAACAGGGGACATATCCTCTCATCAGCTACCTTGCCAGTTCCCCTCAGAAACTTCAATTTCCAAAGACATCATCTCAATGTCGTTCCTATAAACCAAGAAGATATGGGCCCATTCTGTAAACTCACTTATTGCAGAAATCCATCTCGTGATCTTACACTGCAGGGGACCCTAAATGCTCTTGTCCCACTTAGGAAACCTGAACGGAAACCTCTGGAGACTTTGCGCCCCACCCAAGGTTTCCGTGCGGTTCCCGGAGGTTTTTGTCAGTCTCCCTACCTGCTTCCACTACCTGCAACCTCCGGCAACCACCTGCAACCTCCGGGAACTGCACGGAAACCTTGGGTGGGGCGCAAAGTCTCCAGAGGTTTCCGTTCAGGTTTCCTAAGTGGGACAGGGGCATAAGCAAGTAGGTATTTCTGTGTGTAAGTGAAAAGCCCACAAGTGTATTTAGTATTCCAGATGTGAGTTCATAATTTTCCTGTACAAGATATCCTGCACAGAAGTACTTTAGATTTAACGGCATTATAACAATGATGTGGGTCACCCTAATGCTGCTTGTGGAAGTCTCATGAGGATCAAGAACTTGAATTACAAGGTTCACTAAATGGTCTTATTGTGTTTCCTTGTGTAACACTGTGCTGTGTCCATTTCTAATATGTTCTCTTGGGCACTGGCACTTAGACTCACAAGTACAACCTCTACAACCAGCTCTTAAATATAATGCCACACTACAAGCGGTTACAGGCAAGTGCTGCAACTTAATGAATGGATGCTGTGATGATGAGGAGTGGGGGGGGGGGGGTGGAGGATGGTGCAGTCAAAGGGACCTAGACGTAATCAGAGGGTGGTGAATCTGTAGAATGCTTTGCCACAGAAGGCTATGGAGGCAAAGTCAATGGTTATGTAAGTAAGTAAGTAAGTAAGTAAGGATGTTTATTGGCCAAGTATTCACATACAAGGAATTTGCCTTGGTGCTCCGCCACAAGTAACAACATGACATACAGTGACAGTTACGAATGACTCAGAAAACACTAAACATTCATAATAAAAGACATTATAAAACACCATTGATCAAGTATGTGAACCAACAAATTACCAGATCAAAGGGAGGCTACAGATGTTTTTATTTCTGGCTGTGGCAGCTTTGACAATCCGGAGACGCCTTCCAGCGGGAAGTGATTCAAAGAGTTTGTGGCCAGGGTGAGAGGGGTCAGAGATGATCTTGCCCGCTTGCTTCCTGGCCCTTGCAGTGGACAGTTCATCAATGGAGGGAAGGTTGCAGCCAATAATCTTCTCTGCTGATCGGACGATTCGCTGCAGCCTCCAGGTGTCGTGCTTGGTGGCTGAGCCAAACCAGACCATGATGGAGAAGGTGAGAACAAACTCTACGATGGCCGTGTAGAATTGGACCATCATTGCCTGTGGCAGATTGTGTTTCCTCAGCTACCGTAGGAAATACATCCTCTGTTGTGCCTTTTTGACTGTGGAGTCAATGATAGCCCCCCACTTAAGGAGGGAAGATGGTTTCCAGGAACTTAAAAGACTCCACAGATGTGACTGTGGTGTTGTTGATGGTGAGTGGGATGAGGGGAGGGGGAGCTCTCCTAAAGTCTTCAATCAATTCCACTGTCTTAAGAGCATTGAGCTCCAGGTTGTTGCGATGGCACCAGGACACCAGCTGTGACACTTACTGTCTGAGGGCAGATTCCTCCCCATCCTGGATCAGTCCAATCAAGGTTGTGTCATCCGCAAACTTGAGAAGCTTGACAGAGGTGTCTGTGGAGGTGCAGTCATTGGTGTAGAGAGAGTAGAGGAGAGGAGAGAGTACGCAGCCTTGCAGTGCTCCTATGCTGAGCATTTGCAACAGCGATCATTGGATTCTTGATTAGTACAGGTGTCAGAGGTTATGGAGAGAAAGCAGGAGAATGGGGTTAGGAGGGAGAGATAGATTAACCATGATTAAATGGTGTAGTAGTATTAATGGGCCGAATGGCCTAATTCTACTATCACTTATGACCTTATGATCTTAGGCTGGGTATTGGAGGAGCAATGCCTGTAAAAGGTGGACAAAAATGCTGGAGAAACTCTGTGGGTGAGGCAGCATCTATGGAGCGAAGGAAATAGGCAACGTTTTGGGTCGAGACCCTTCTTCAGACTAATGTGAGGGTGGTGGGGGGCGGCAAGAAGAAAGGAAGATGCGGAGACAGTGGGCTTAGGGACAGCTGGGAAGGGGAGGAGAAAGCTGGGAAGGGGAGGAGAAAGCTGGGACTACCTGTAAAAGGTGTGTTGTTTGTGTAAGGGAGACTGTCCCGGGATAGAGCCACACACTCCAGTCAACATTGCCAGAGAGCGCTAAGGATTACTCCGTGAGGGTTATCCCTGGATGCCTGCTGTTTGAGGAAATCTGCAATGCTGGCAAATTCTTGTGCCCATGGTACTTGCTTCTGTCGGCTGCAGGAAAAGTAAATGAAGTCTTCCCTCCTTAAGCAGGGAGCTTGGATGACAACTGTAACACAGCAGTGCCCAGCAAATGTTGAGATGTGACAGAGATCAGCAGCAAACTGGACTGATACTGGAGCTGAGAATCTGATAGTGACCATGGCCTTGAACTCCACTGGCGACATCATCCAGGTTACTTTGTGACTACGTTCAAAACTGCAGAAGATCACCAATCTCGCTGGAGTCAAAGTTTGAATGTTCAGTTTTTAAATTGCAAAGTTTCAGGGAAAATAATCAGGTTGGTAAAAGTTGTAACTATCAACATTCAGCCCTGTGAAATGTTAGATGTTGCACTGGTTTTGCTACCATGTGTTAAGTTTTTCATCAGAGAAAAGGTCTGGAGAGGCACATATCTCTACAAGGACAAATGTACCAGATATGGGTGCCATAGAACCCTGCTCTGCAGTTAAACCATTTCCAAACGGTTGACTCCAATTTATGGGGCTTTACAAAGTAATTTTCAGCAATTGTACTCTGGTAGGGTTAAAGTTCCAGACTCCTCTTGATTATAAGTTGGATCCATTTGCTGAGTTCCTGACTTTGGTATTAAATAGACCATGATGTATCTGAACACCAACACATTCATGTTCAAGAAGGAACTGCAGATGCTGGAAAATCGAAGGTCGACAAAAATGCTGGAGAAACTCAGCGGGTGAGGCAGCTGAGTCTGAAGAAGGGTCTCAACCCGAAACGTTGCCTATTTCCTTTGCTCCATAGATGCTGCCTCACCCGCTGAGTTTCTCCAGCATTTTTGTCTACCAACACATGAATAGTCTTGTATCATTTAAGTATCTACATCTCTAATCTTACTTCCAATATAAATAATATTGAATTTACTTTGACTATTGTGCATGTCATATTTTGCCCACACACCTAAGCTGTGTATATTCACCTTCAAGCACTATGGCCTAACAAGTTGTCTGCTCTGAATTACAAGCATTAAGAGTGTGATAGACTAATGTTGTCTCAATATGTCGCAGTAGGGTGGTATTTTGGGTCAACGACACTGTTGCTTAATGACTGCAAGTGAATACTCGGTGTCACTTGTCCCATGTTCACAGAAAACAAAGTAGTAGAAACAAGGAACTGCAGATGCCGGTTTACAAAAAATGACACAAAGTGATGAAGTAATTCAGCATGTCAGGAAGCATCTCTGGAGAACATGGAAAGGTGACCTTCAGGTCGAGTCCCTTCTTCAAACTGAGGTGACGTTTCAGGTGAGGATCCTTCTTCACTCTGAAGAGGGGTCCCAACCCGAAACGACACCTTTCCATGTTCTCCAGTGATGCTGTCTGACATGCTGAAATACTCCAGCACTTTGTGTCCTTCAAAGAAAGCGACAGAGACTAGTTTGGTAGACAAGATCATTGGAAGAAGAGAAGCCCTACGTATCAAGAGGATGCAAAGGCTATCCAGAGCAACAGGCAGTAATGACTGGCAGAAGGTTGAAAGAGAGATCTTCCCAGAGTGAGATAGGGAGAACAACATACATAGATATATAGACAATAGACAATAGGTGCAGGAGTAGTCCATTCGGCCTTTCGAGCCAGCACTGCCATTCAATGTGATCATGGCTGATCATCCACAATCAGTACCCCATTCCTGCCTTCTCCCCATGTCCCTTGATTCTGCTAACCCTAAGAGCTCTATCTAACTCTCTTTTGAATGCATCCAGTGAATCGACCTCCACTGCCTCCTGAGGCAGAGAATTCCACAAATTCACAACTCTGTGTGAAAAAGTTTTTCCTCATCTCAGTTCTAAAATGGCCTACCCCTTATTTTTTAAACTGTGGCCCCTGGTTCTGGACACCCCCAACATTGGGAAAATGTTTCCTGCATCTAGCGTGTCCAATCAGTTAATAATTTTATGTTTCTATGATATATCCTCTCATCCTTCCAAACTCCAGTGGATACTAGTGTTAGTGCAACAACAGACTAGTGCTGCAAGAAGCACTACCACCTCCGAACTTATGCAAAAGTGAGACTTCAGAACACAACTTTCCAAAACAACTTTTTTTCCAGTTCAAACCACACTGTGTTGGCAGTTCTCTCAAACAGACATGCACGCACATACAGCATATACTTTTTGACTTAAACGCACTGATACTCATAGAGCTGCTATGTAAGAATGTAATGGATGTACCTTTTATCCCATTTTTTTAAATCTTGCAATAAATTGCAGATTAGACCTAATCCTATGCAGGATCAATGATTTACAGAGGGTCCTCAAACTAATGGGTAGCAACAGGTGAACCAAAGGCACCAGAGCCAGTTTCTGCTCAGTCTTGCAAAACATTTGTAATTATATGAGTATTTAGTATATTACATGTCAGATAACAGAGATCAGTGCGTTGTGGTGTCATGATTAGTGTTAATAGAGAGAAAGTCCATGGCAAGGAATTAAAATAATTAAATTGCATGAACTTAGTAATGCGGTCCCTTGTGAATATAATGACCATCCATAAATAAAATCTTGATTGTTTATTCGTTATCATTTCCACTATCAGCATTATTGTGACATTTATATGAGAAGGTTTTCTTGTCTGTTGTCACTAGGGGCCTCTTTGTTTGCCTCCCTTGCATTTAGACTGTTGGATCTTACAGAAATGCATAATCCTATCAACTGTCTCCAAGTGCAGTTTTGTCTTCTCTCATGAATGGTCACTGCTGCGGCCCACCTGCAGTCCGTCTGTTTTTTTCTTTCTTTTTGTTCCTTGTCATGTTTTAGTAAATTTTGTTTTATTAAGTTGTGTATGTGTGTGGGTGGGGCGGGCGGGAGAAACATGTTTTGGTCTCTTCCTTCGGGGGATGCGACTTTTTTTCTGTCGTATTCCAGGTCCCCGTCTCCGTCTGCGCCGAGGCCTAATGGCGGAGCTAGCGGCCTCGGAGCTGTGGCAGCGGCAGCGGCAGCGGCAGCGGCAGCGGCAGCGGAGACCCGACTCGGCCCCGAAGCTGTGGCGGCGGCAGCAGCGGCAACGGAGACACGACTCGGCCCCGAAGCTGTGGCGGCGGCAGCAGCGGCAGTGGAGACCTGACTCGGCCCCGAAGCTGTGGCGGAGGCAGCGGCAGCGGAGACCCGACTCGGCCTCAGAGCTGTGGCGGCGGCTGCAGCGGCAACGGAGACCCGACTCGGCCCCGGAACCGTGGCGGCGGCAGCGACCACTCGCGGAGTTTGAACCGTCGCCTCGGTGCAGAGGGAGAACAAAGAGGGAAGAGACAGAGACTTTAAGATTTTGCCTTCCACCACAGTGAGGAGGTGTTTGGTGAACTCACTGTGGTGGATGTTAAATTTGTGTTGATTATGTGTTTTTTGTCATTTTTTAATTATATGTATGACTGCAGGGAAACGAAATTTCGTTCAGACCGAAAGGTCTGAATGACAATAAACGAATCTAATCTAATCTAATCTAATCTAATGCTGTTTGAAAAAAGCTGTCCTAACATTTTCTTATTATGAAGCCATGGGATAGCAATTTCTTTCAAAGATTGGAGACAAATCAAAATTCTGAGGAAGGATGTGCTGGCACTGGAGAGGTTCCAGAAGGAGTTTCCGTGAACGATCCCAGGAATGAGTGGGTTAACATATGATGAGCGTTTGCCGGCACTGGGTCTGTACTCGCTGGAGTTTAGGATGAGGAGGGATCTCATTGAAACTTACTAAATAGTGAAAAGCTTGGATAGAGTAGATGTGGAGAGGATGTTTCCACTAGTGGGAGAGTCTAGGACCAGAGGCCCTAGAATTAAATGACGTTCCTTCAGGAAGGAGATGAGGAAGAATTTCTTTAGTCAGAGGGTGGTGCATCTGTGGAATTCTTTGCCACAGAAGGCTGTGGAGGCCATCAATGGAAATTTTTAAGGCAGAGGTAGATAGATTCTTGATTATTATGGGTGTCAGGGGTTTTTTTTTGAGTGGGGTTGAGAGGGGAAAATAGATCATGCCATGATTGAATGGCGGAGTAAACTTGATGGGCTGAAGGGCCTAATTCTTGTATCTTATGAACTTTCCCCTGCTTCTCCCTTTGGTGTAATGCTCGGTCAAGGGCTGTGCATATTAGGCTGTAATGTAGACTGAGTAAGGCATAAGCACAAAGCAGGAAACCTAGTCTTGTGAAGTCATGTGTCCCACTTAGGAGACCTAAACAGCAACCCCTGGTGACCTTGCCCACCACCCAAGGTTTCCATGAGGTCACCGGAGATTTTGGTCACTCTCCCTAATGGTCGAAAGTGGTTTCCACGTGGTCGAGGCTTCATCTAGGTTGCTGCTATTTTTTCATCATGATTAAAACCGGCCTCGACTAAAAATTGGTTGCCGTTTTAAAAATTGATAATTTTTTAGTCGCAGGTCTAGTCGAAGCCGGTTTTTTTCATAATCGAGGAAGGTTTTCAACATATACGTGGGAGGTGGTAGGAGGTTGCAGGTCACCTCAACCGTGATGTTTTTTTTGGGTGGAGGGCAATGTCACCAGAGGTTGCTGTTTAGGTCTCCTAAGTGCGACAGGGGCGTCCTCAACATTTCTTTACCTCCTCACACTCAGATCATTCTACTGGTACTATAAGAGCCTTGTGACAATCTGCTGCAAAGCTCAATGTTGTATCGGTCTATCTGCCCAGAATTTGTCCACCACCCCGTCACATCTTCAACAATAGTCATATCGACATTATTCTTTAACAATTTACTGTAATTTGATGAACTTTGACTATTTTTTCTTGCAATTCACTATAATTTATTCCGCTTTTATTAATGGGTGTGCAGTTTTCATGACTCACTGCATATCATCTGCGTAATTATTTTCTGCATTTTATCAGACTTAAAGCCATTTAAAGTATTTTAAAAATCATTTATTGCACTCCCGATGTAATATACAGCACTATTATTCATTTCAATATCAGTTAGTGTGCTTTTATTGTACCATAGGTATAATTTACAGCAAAGTTATCATAATTTGTGGTGATTTTAGTTTTGCTTTCTATTTGTTTCACCATCATTTACTGCAAGTTAAACTATCATTTACTTGAAACTGGAATAGTTTTCCATGGTTTTCCCATACACCTTTACCATCCTTCACTCTGACCATGCCCTCATTCTGCAGCTTTAACATTATTTACTCCTCAGCATTTAGTCAGTGTCATTGAGTGATACAATGTGGAAACAGGCCCTTCGGCCCAACTTGGCCACATTGGCCAACATGTCCCAGCTACACTAGCCCCATGTGTTTCGTCCATATCCCTCCAAACCTATCCTATCCATGTAGTTGTCTAACTGTGTCTTAAACATTGGGATAGTCCCAGCCTCAACTACCTCCTCTGGCAGCTTGTTCCATACACCCACCACCCTTTGTGTGAAAAAGTTACCCTCGGTCCTCGATTCCCCTACTCTGGGAAAGAGATTCTGTGCATTTACCCGATCTATTCCTTTCATGATTGTATACATCTCTATAGGATCACCCCTCATCCTCCTGCACTCCAAGGAATAGTAACCCAGCCTGCTCAACCTCTCCCTATAGCTCAGACCCTCTAGTCCTGGCAACATCCTCGTAAATCTTCTCTGAACCCTTTCAAGCTTGACAATATCTTTCCACACCGGCCAATATGGTGCCCAGATTAGGACTTAATAGGACTTGAGTTCAGCATCCCCTTTAATGCTGCTTATTTAAGAGAGGAACAAAGTATTAATGAAGACTTTGATGTTCTTTATGTTTTTGCTCATTCTGCTCCAGTCTTCTCAATGGTTATCTCCCAGCCCATCTTACTATTTACAGTGACCATTGGCTTCCCATACCCAGGCCTCTATCTGTATTTTCTACTTACAGCTTCATTCTACAATCTCTCACACTCAATGCTGCTAGAATTTACTCCATAGTCATCAAGCAATGAAAGCTTTTTTCACTAGTGTAGGAAGGAACTGCAGATGCTGGTTTAAACTGAAAATTGACACAAAAAGCTATTGTAACTCAGTGGGATAGGTAGCATCTCTGGAGAGAAGAAATGGGTGATGTCTCAGGTCGGAACCCTTCTTCGGACCCTTCTGAAGAAGGGTCTCGACCCGAAACGTCAAGCGTTCCTTCTCTCCAGAGATGCTACCTGTCCCGCTGAGTTACTCCAGCTGTTTGTGTCCCTCAAAAGCTTTTAACTGTACCTCGGTACACGTGAAAATAAACTAAACTAAACTGAACTGAACTGAAACTGAAATCCCTCACCCCCCTTTTATCTTCCTTTACCTAATTTTTCCCCAAACTGGTGTACCTTCTCTCTTAACCAATCCCTCATTTCATCTCTTGCCACTGTGTCTTCAGCAAAGTAGCAAAGATACATTGAGCTTTTGAATTTAATGGCTTGATGGCTTGACTCAGTAAACCATAGAGTCATAGAGTGATACAACATGGAAACAAGCCCTTCAGCCCAACTTGCCCACACCGGCCAATAATGTCTCAGCTACACTAGTCCCACCTGTCCGTGCTTGGTCCATATCCCTACAAACCTGTTCTATCCATGTACCTGTCTAAGTATTTCTTAAACGATGGGATAGTCCCAGCCCCAACAACCTCCTCTGGCAGCTTGTTCCATACACCCAACACCCTTTGTGTGAAAAAGTTACCCCTCAGACTCCTATTAAATCTTTTTTCCCCTCACCTTGAATCTATGTCCTCTGGTCCTCGATTCCCTTACTCTGGGCAAGAGACTCTGTGCATCTACTCGTTCTATTCCTCTCATGGTTTTGTATCATCATTTTGTTCACCATCTGTGAATTCCTTCTCTACTTCTGACCCCATAAGCCACCAGGAGTTATTTTAGTGCATTGCCATTGATGAAGATATTTCTAATAAAAGGATAAAAGAAAATCACAAAGCTTTTTTTACCTATATTTAAAAAATTAGATGATAACCAGAAAGAAGGTAAGACAGCTCAAGGATAAAGGAGGGAATTTGTGCTTGGTCTGGCGATGTATATGAGATATTAAACAAGTACGTTGCACCTGTTTACACCAGGGAGAAAGACATAGAGAACAGTGAGATCAATGTGGAGAATATTAATAAGCAAGGGCAGTTGGAGATTAAGAAGTCACGGTGGCACAGCGGTAGAGTTGCTGCCTTACAGCGAATGCAGCGCCGGAGACCCGGGTTCGATCCTGACTACTGGTGCTGTCTGTACGGAGTTTGTACTTCTTCCCTGTGACCTGCGTGGGTTTTCTCCGAGATCTTCGGTTTCCTCACACACTCCAAAGACGTATAGGTTTGTAGGTTAATTGACTTCAGTAAAAATTGGCTTGGTAAATGTAAAAATTGTCCCTAGTGGGTGTAGGATAGTGTTAATGTGCGGGGATCGCTGGCCGGCACGGACCCGGTGGGTCGAATGGCCTGTTTCCACGCTGTATCTCTAAACTGAACTAAACTAAACTAACGGAGGAGGTGGTGTGGCTCTTGAAGAGCATTAAGGTGGATAAATCTCTAGAACTGGATGTAACTTAACCCAGGTTACTGAGGGAGGCAGATGTGGTGATTGCAGGAGCCTTGACAAAGATCTTTGCATCTTCTCCAGCCACAGGTGAGGGCGCAGATGACTGGCATGTAGCTAATTGGTGTTTCTTTCTTTAGAAGAGAAGTAGTGAGAATCCAGGGAATTATGGGCCAGTGAGCCTCACGTCAGTAGTAGGGAAGCTATTGGAGATGATTCTTCACGATAGGATTTATTCCCATTTGGAAGAGAACAGGTTAATCAGAGACAGTCCGTGTGGCTTTGTACATGGGAGGTTGTATCTTACTAAGAATTTTTTTGAGAAGGTGACAAAGGTGATCGATGTGGGTAAGGCAATGGATGTTGGCTACATGGGTTTTAGTCAGGCATTTGATAATGTCCCCCATGGTTGGTTGATCAAGAAGATTTAGATGCATGGGATTAATAGTGACAGGTTTGTAGTGACTGATTAATAATGACTGGTTCAGAACTGGCTTACTGGTAGAAGACATAGGGTCGTGGTGGAAGGGCAATATTCAGGCTCGAGGCCTGTGACCTGTAGAGTTCTGTAGGGATCTGTGCTAGAACATAGATATGTGCGGGATACAGAGCAGCTACAGAAATACAGATGGTATTTAATCCAAGCAAGTGTGAGGTGTTGCACTGTGATGTTAAATATCAGGGGAAATATATACAATTATGGCATGACCCTGAACAGCATTCATGCACAGAGGGATCTTGAGCTCCAAGTCCATAACCACCTGAAAGTGGCAACACAAGTAGATAAATGGTAGAGAAGGCATATGGTATGCTTGCCTACATAGTTCAGTGTATTGAGTATAAGTCAGGAAGTCAAGGTGCAGCTTTATACAGCTTTGGTTAGGCTGCATTTGGAGTATTACATGCAGTTCTGGTCATCCCATTACTGGAATCATGTGGAGGCTTTGGCAAGGGTTCAGAGGAGGTTTACCAGAATGATGCATGATTTTAGTGGGGGGGGGGGGGGGGGGCTTTAACTACAGGGAGAGATTGGACAGACTTGGATTGTTTATTCTGGAATACTGAAGGTTGTGGGAGACCTGATAGAAGTATATAAAATTATGAGAGGCATAGATAGGGCAGCCAGTTAGAAAAACTTCCACAGGATGAAAAAAAAATACTAAAGGGCATAGCTTTAAGGTGAAAGGGGCAAAGTTTAAAGGAGATGTGCGGGGCAAGTTTTGTTTTACGCAGGAGATGTCGAGTGCCTGGAAAGCACTGCTGGGGGTGGTGGTTGAACAAGGAACGTTAGTGGCATTTAAAAGACTTCTGGAAAAGCGTATGGATATGGATCATGTGCAGGTAAATAAGTAACGGGCTTGGCTTGGCACAGACATCATGGGCCGAAGGGCCTGTTCTTGTGCTGTACTGTTCTATATTCTAAGATCTCCAGCTTTCTGCCTCTCTATATTTTCCTCTTTAGAACCCAACTCTTTGGAAACTTTTTGATTATCTGCTTTAATATTTTCTTCAATGGCCCGATATCAGGTTTAATAACAGTAGCATTCCTGGGATTGGTGCCTTGGGGACTTTTAATTGTGTCATTTGAAATTGTCACTGTGGCACAAACCAGCTTGTGGATCATGGCCTCGAATACCTTGCGGATGTTTCTTCTGGACTCCATCTCTCCAACTAAACTCCCTTTCCAGTACTCGGCCTGAAATTTTTTTGAAGACTGACTTTGAGCGTCCAAACCACCTCTCCCATTTATGTCACATACCACTCTGTTACACACTACAACCTCACTACTCAAAGCCCCAATGGGAAAGTTCTGATATCTCACCAATATTCCCACAACTCTTGTGTAGGAAGGAACTGCAGATGCTGGTTTAAACTGAAGATAGACTCATAAAGCTGGAGTAACTCAGCGCGTCAGACGTCACCTATTCATTTTCTCCAGAGAGGCTGTCTGACCCGCTGAGTCACTCCAGCTTTTTGTGTCTATCTTTCCACAACTCCTCTTTCTTTCCACACCTTCTCCTTGACTCCTGACCTTGTGGTCAAACCCTCAAGCGCTTCCCTTCATTATTGCAAAGAGTGCAGTAAAATTCTTTAGATGGTTGTCATCTAAGAAAATAATTTAATGCCAAACTTGCTCATATTTAGACAAAATAATGACTCACTAATTCTGTATATACAGCTGTAAATGAGATGAAACTTACCAACATCAACAGTGAGATAAGGCAAATACGATTAAGATTAATGCATCCCTTATCTCATTTGATTCTTCAAGGTACAGTCCATTCATATTCAGACACAATAATTCAGGGGAGTCAATATTTTTTTAGATTCTTATGTATTGTTAATAATCCATGGATATAACTAAAGTAACAGCAATTTCTCAGCAACAACTTATGTTCATAGGCCATAGGAGCAGAAATAGGCCATTCGGCCCATCGAGTTTACTCTGCCATTCAATCATGGCTGATCTATCATTTTATCTCAACCCCATTCCCCTGCCTTCTCCCCATGATTTTTGACACTCTTACTAATCAAGTATCTGTCAATCTCCACTTTAAAAACACCCAATGACGGCCTCCACAGCCAATTGCTGCAATTCCAATTCCACCTTCTGACTAAAGAAATTCCTCTTCATCTCATTTCTAAAGGTACATCCTTTTATTCTACGTATGTGCACTCTGGTCCTAGACTCTCCCACTAGTGGAAACATCCTCTCTACCCAAGCCTTTCACTATTCGGTAAATTTCAATGAGGTACCCCTTCATCCTAAACTCCAGCGAGTACAGACAATGCCGTCAAACGTTCATCATACGTTATCCCAATTATCCCCGGAATCATTCTCGTAAACCTCCTCTGGACCTTCTCCAACGCCAGCACATCCCTTTTCAGATATGGGGCCCAAAACTGCTCACAATACTCCAAATTCAGTCTGACCAGTGCCTTAGAAACACAAAAAGCTGGAGTAACTCAGTGGGACAGGCAGCATTTCTGGAGAGAAGCTGAGTTACTCCAGCTTTTTGTGTCTATCTTCCGTTTAAATAAGCATCTGCAGTTCCTTCCTACACAGTGTCTTATAAAGCATTACATCCCTATTTTATATTCTAGTACTCTCCAAATAAATGCTAACATTGCGTTTACCTTCCTCATTACCGATTCAACTTGCGAATTAACATTTTGGGAATCCTGCACCAGCACTCGCAATTCCCTTTGCTCCTTCGATTTCTGAATCCTCTCCCTATTTAGGATATAGTAATGCCTTTATTCCTGCTACCAAATTGCATAACTGCACACTTTGCTGGAATGTATTCCATCTGCCACTTCTCAGCTCACTCGCCCACTCGCCCAACGTGTCCAAGCCCTTCTGCAGGGTCCCTACTTCCTCTACCTGCCCCTCCACCTGTCTTCATATCATTCTGCAAATTTGGCTACAATGACTTAAATCCCTTCAACCAAATCACTGATACACAACGTGAAGAGTAGCGGCTCCAACACAGATCCCTGCAGAACTCCGCTAGTCACTGGCAGATGACCAGGAAAAGCCCCCTTTATTTCCACTCTTTACCTTCTGCCATTCTGTCAGCCTTCTATCCATGCTAGTATCTGCTCTCTAATACCATGGGTTCTGGTATATTCTTCTGAATGGAAAAACAGTTGCCACGCAGTTCATAGTTGAAAAGGAATGTACGCAGAGTAGAAAAAGGAGATATTAGAAGGGACAACCAAAGTTCTGTCAAAGAGGCGTTATTAAGAACAGCAACAGTGAAATGAGATGGAAGCAAAGAAATGGCTGTGGAAACAAAGAACTGCAGATGCTGGTTTCCAAACAAATTGGCTACCAGTCTTGGGACAAATGGAGAGCCAGACTGTATACACAAGGCTGAAGTTGAATGAATGAGAAGTTCAGCAGGTTCTGGATGTAAGACTGTGCTCCAGATTTTGAGAGGAATAAGATGACATCTCGACCCGAAACGTCACCACCTATTCCTTTGCTCCGTTGATGCTGCCTCACCGGGTGAGTTTCTCCAGCATTTATGTCTACCTTCGATTTTTCCAGCATCTGCAGTTCTTTCTGAAACACTGTAATTAGTCATTTAACATCAAAGCACTCGAGGAAAACAGAATGTTAGATCAGCAAGGATGAGGTGATAGAATGTTGGTACCGAACATGATGCCAAGTTAAACCGAGCTCCTGTGCCTGTAAATGATCCACATCCCTCTATTCCCTGCATTCCAATGTGCCCATCTAAAAGCCTCTTACATGCCACTGTCGTATCTGCCACCACCACCACCCCTGGCAATGCATTCCAGGCCCCCGCCACTCTTTGTGTAAAGAAAACTTGCCCAGCACATCTCCATTCAACTTTTCCCCTCTCACCTTATGGCTGTCCCCACATTTTCATCCTGGGAAAAAGGTTCTGCCTACCCTGGTTATGCCTCTCATTAATGTATATACTTCCATCAAATCTCCCCTCAACCTCTGTTAGGTGAACAAAATGAGTGGGCAAAGAACTATCTTGAAGAGGGAGGCATCCAATGAAATTGAAAATAATCAGTCGTTGGGACAGAGAGGGCATTGGGGTCAGACATTTATTCAGGCATAAATGAGACAACAAGGAAATGAAAGATTTGATACTTACGAGCAAGGTTGCAAGCTGAGGCAAGAGGGAGATTCATAGCTGGAGATTGGTATAGATAGAAATAAAACTGATTGATTGATTGATTGAAAGGTAACAGAGGGGCAAATTGATCATGTTGAACATTGAAGAGCATGTCAAAAGTCAGAGTTAAGAAGGAACAATGTCGTCTGGCCAGGATCACTGAAAATCTCTTTTTATTTCGTTTAGTTTAGAGATACAGCGTGGAAGCAGGCCCTTCGGCCCACAGAGTTCGCACCGACCAGCGATCCCCGCATGTTAACGCTGCCCTACACACACTAGAGACAATTTTACATATATACCAAGCCAATTAACCTACACACCTGTGTGTCTTTGGAGGAAACCATAGATCTCGGAGAAAACCCATGCAAGTCACGGGGAGAACGTACACATTTCAAAAGGACAAGCACCTGTAGTCAGGATTGAACCCGGGTCTCTGGCGCTGTGAGGCAACAACTCTACCGCAACACCACCGTGCCACCTGTTTAAACCTTTAAGGAAGACTGTTTTAGTGCTGTGGATGGTTGAAAACCTGATTAAAGAAATTCAGAAGAAGTGGTCGAAGAGGTTCATCCCAGTCCATCATCGGCTCTGACCTCCCCACCATCCAGGGGATCT
Organism: Amblyraja radiata; assembly: GCF_010909765.2. Taxonomy (NCBI): domain Eukaryota; kingdom Metazoa; phylum Chordata; class Chondrichthyes; order Rajiformes; family Rajidae; genus Amblyraja; species Amblyraja radiata. The sequence goes on along the minus strand of NC_045973.1, from coordinate 39,094,199 downwards.
ATCGCAGTCGCTGCCTCAAAATGGCTGCCAGTATCATCAAGGACCCACACCATCCTGGCCACCCACTCATCTCCCCGCTACCTTCAGGTAGAAGGCACAGGAGCCTGAAATCTGCAACATCCAGGTTCAGGAACAGCTTCTTCACCACAGCCATCAGGCTATTAAACTCGACTCAAACAAAACTCTGAACATTAATAGCCCATTGCACTTTATCTGCTTATTTATGTGTGTATATATACATATTCAATGGTATATGGTCACACTGATCTGTTCTGTATGTATTTATGCCTACTATATTCTGTTGTGCTGAAGCAAAGCATTGTCATTGTCCTATCTGAGACACATGACAATAAACTCTCTTGAATCTCTTGAATCTCTTCTTGAATGAATCTGAGCAGCATCATCGTTGAAAACATTAGCGACGAAGTGGTGGTGGTTTCCAATGGGAACGATGACGGACGCACCACACGTCTCTGTCCTCCAGTTTCTGCGGACTTCCGCCGCTGGAAGTACAGGATTTTGTTGTGTGTGCTTTATCATCGTTCCTTACAATGCTGTGTACGACAGTGATCTCAACTTCTAGTGAAGTGTGGATGGTCAGTGGCTCGCTAGAAGCTCATCCGCCCTTTGACAGGTCTTGTTTTTGGTCCTGCTGGGGGTCCACAGCCCCCTCCTCACCTGGCAAACCAGGTGGGGTAGACGGTTTAGTCGCCGACTATCCAACCATGGAGCAGGTAGCACGGGATTACATGGTACCTGTGGCGAGGGGTACTCACCCCCGACCTGATCTGAGCGCAGTGTATTTAAAAATTATACAGGAAAATAAAATTTTGGATGGATACGCGGTATTTGTGTATTTTAAGGAGAAAGGGATTTTAATAATGCTAGTATCATGAAAGTTAGATTGGGAAGTAAGATGGTTAAAAGGTCAGTGGAAATGGCTGTCCCAAACCTCCCATGTTTATATATTATCATTAGGCGGTGAGCGGCACGGTGGCGCAGCGGTAGAGTTGCTGCCTTACAGCGCCAGAGCCCTGGGTCCCGGGTTCAATCCTGACTATGAGTGTTGTCTGTACAGAATTTGTACATTGTCTCCATGACCTGCGTGGATTTTCTCCGAGATCTACAGTTTCCTCCCACACTCCAAAGATCTACAGGTTTTTAGGTTAATTGGCTTGGTATAAATGTCAATAGACAATAGACAATAGACAATAGGTGCAGGAGTAGGCCATTTGGCCCTTCGAGCCAGCACTGCCATTCTATGTGATCATGGCTGATCATCCCCAATCAGTACCACGTTCCTGCCTTCTCCCCATATCCCCTGACTCCGCTATTTTTAAGAGCCCTATCTAGCTCTCTCTTGAAAGCATCCAGAGAACCTGCCTCCACCGCCCTCTGAAGCAGAGAATTCCACAGACTCACCACTCTCTGTGAGAAAAAGTGTTTCCTCGTCTCCGTTCTAAATGGCTTAATGTCAATTGTCATTTGTGTGTGTAGGGTAGTGTTAGTGTGTGCGGGGATCGCTGGTCGGTGCAGACTCGCTGGGCCGAAGAGCCTGTTTTCGCGCTGTATCTCTAAACTAAACTAAACTAAACTAAATTAATATATTGCCTTTTGGCCAGAATCAGTGAAATCTGAACACACTATTTCCATTCCATTCTTCATTTGACATTCTGAAAGGTCATCCCTTCTGACAAAGTTATCTGACTATAAACATATCTCATAGTTCATAAACCACACCAAAGTTGTTTCTCATCTGTACTAGCTTTCCCTTCTGGTTAAAGAATTTCAGCTCTAGGTAGCTCTAGGGTAGCGGCAACAAGAAAGCCATCAATAAAAAAATCTTGATTTCCCAAAAAGCTTTAGGTCAGCATAGTTTTACAGCTGTTAGATAAATTCCACATCATTCAAATAATATTCAATTGCATTCAAATCGATTGCTACCTCTAAGGCATGAAAGTATGTCCTAAAATCCTCACAATTATTACCTCCAAAGCCTGAAGATCTCTGACTGACTGATCTCCTCCCTCTGTTCAATATCCATCTTCACATCAGCAAAGAACACAGAAAACCTGGCAGAGACCTGCATGCCCAGAGGCCACTGTATAATGATGGAGGGTTGGATAAGATAAAGAAGCTGCTCGTTAATGATCAAATGCAGCAAAATCCAAGAATGGTAGCCAACGTCATATGTATCAATGCATCATCAAATACTGCCATTCTTGGCAAAATAACTTCAGAAAGGGTAGTTGCTGTGGGCACACATACAATCCCGCTCTGGGCCACAGAATAATGTTGAGCACAAGACCAAGGGCCTGTGTCCGTAATATGTCCAAACACCCACAGTACTCTGTCAATAGCAAAATACAATCCCAGTTCAATATATCTCATTCCAAACAACTAATACAGTATGTGGCTACTGTTTAAGAAGGTCTAAGCACTCATCTTTAATCTTGTCTTAAGGTCCTGATTTTCGGAATGCATTTGGATGAATAGGAGCTTTAGGGGATCACAATAATTTAGTGGTATTGTGTTTCATAACTCATACTAGAACTAATAATAGCTGCAGGGGACTGGTTTAAAATGTATCAGGAATGCAGAAAACACAGAGGAATGAAGTTGCCCCTCAAAGCAGCGGTAGAGATGCTGCCTCACAGCGCCAGACTGGGGCTCGATCCTGATGATGGGTTCAGCCTGGGTTTGTACATTCTCCCTGTGGAAGAATGCATGGGTTTCCTCAGGGTTCTCTGGTTTCTTCCCACATTTCAAAGACGTGCAAGTCTGCAGGTTAATTGGCTCCTGTAAATAGTCCCTAGAGTGTAGCCGTGTAGGGATGGTTCTGCTTCGACTTGGTGGGCCAAAGGTCCTCTTTGCTCACTGTATCTCTCAACTCTAAATGATTATTTTCCACTTGGTCATCCTTGTAGTCTTTGTGGAATTTTTTTAAATATTCGAATCAAAATATTTAACTTTAATTAAGGTTATAGTTTAGTTTAGTTTAGAGGTACAGCGCGGAAACAGGACCTTCGGCCCACCAGATCCGTGCGGACCAGTGATCCCTGCACATTAACATTATCTTACACACACTAGGGACAATTTTTACATTTACCAAGCCAATTTACCTACAAACCTGTACATCTTTGGAGTGTGGGTGGAAACCGAAGATCTCGGAGAAAACCCACGGAGGTCACGGGGAGAACGTACAAACTCCGTACAGACAGCACTCTAAAGCCCCTGTCCCACTTAGGCGATTTTCCCGGTGACTACAGGCAACCAGGCTGTCGCCACATGGTCGCGGGGTGATGCCTGTATGGTTGTGAGTCATCTCCACAAGTCGCCTAAAGAGTCGTAACGTTTCTCTGGTCGCCACTGGATTTTGAAATGTTCAAAACTTTTCGGCGACTGTGGGCTTGACGTAGCTTGTCTTATCCTCTCATAGGTTCTGTCGTAGGTTGTCGCCAGGAGACGTTGGTTGTCACTGGGTGCTGACTTCGGTGAATTCCATTGGGGATTACCTACGTCAACCTACGTCAACCGGCGACAGGTACCGGCGACTGAATTCAGTTGTCGTCAGTTGTCACCGACAGGGTCGCTGCTTGTCGTAGATTGTCACGGGTGGACGTAGTTTGACTTTGGTTGTCGGCTGTGTGGATGTAGGTTGTCATAGGTGTGTTCATAGGTGGACGTCCCAATGGGTCGTTGGTTGTCGGTAGCTTGATGTCTGCTAGGTGGTAGGTTGGTGTAGCTTGTCGTGGACATTGTCGTGGCGGGGGGTTCAGTTCCCGCTTTTTCGGCGACCTGCTACGACTGTGACAGTCACCGGCAGTCGCCAAAAAAATCGCCTACGTGGGACAGGCCCTTTAGTTGGGATCGAACCCGGGTCTCCAAGTGCTGTAAGGCAGCAACTCTACGCCACCGTGCCGCACATAGTTATACTATGATAAACAAGATTATCGTGGATGCAACATTGGGTTATACCTCACAATAACATTAAAATTCGGAACAAATGAGGGAGGTGATTTATTTAATTGATTTAACTTTCATTTGGTATGCTATTCTGTCAAAATCACAATATATTTAAAGAAAGTTTTGAGTGCTTTCAAGTATTTATTCTTCCATTATCCATTCCTCTTGATGGCTGCTTTCAGTTTGAGATAATACTGTGAACTAATCACTGTGGTGGCACTAAGCACAATGTCCTGAGCGTTCTTTCAAGGCCAGACCTGATATCGTCGTTCTCATCTTTTCTCCCTCTGTAACAGGTCACCCTTCACCATTGCTTTCCCAAGTATTAGTGATAGCCAGTGATACTGGCCATGCCAGCGTCCTCCAAATCAATCTTTGCTGACAGAAGTCAGCGACATGGCCCTCCTCTCTGTCTTCCCTTCAGGCCATGAATGATTCCCTTGCATCCAAATGATTCAATCTGAATGCGGGATTCAAAGTACAGCTTGACCAGAGCCCTCAACCTCAGAATTAATCTCTGCATGGTTGCAAACAGAGCGCAACATTCCAATTGCCTTGTTTGTTACTGCAATGACTAGGTGCTAAATTTATCGCCAGTCCAGGAAATGTACCCCCTTTTAGCTAGTTCAACGCCATTGATTTGAATATGAATACACTTTAATTATTCGTAGGCCATGGAAGGCTTTGACACTTGTATCTGTTTGATTTCTTTTGCCATTGTTTGACTGAATCTTTAATTTCTTCAGTTTCTTCTGCTCCATCAGTCTCACCAAGTAACCCTGAACTTTCCACTTTAGATTCATCTGTGAAATAGACCAATTGGTGTTGTGTTTTTAGGTAAATTTACAAAGTAGGGGCTAACTTCATGATCCATGTCTACAGCCAAAATCATTTCGCTAACTAGACTTGATGTTTCAGTCCTTTCCTGAACAAGGTTTTGCCTTAAGTATAGCAGTCGTCATGCAAAGCTGTATTTAAGGCTTTCTGGGCTCTTTTTTGTTTGACAATATACACTTGAAATCTCACTTCCTCAAAAACAAGAATCTTTGGAAGGTAAAAATTGTGCTTTTTTTTGTTTAGTTTAATGATACAGCGTGGAAACAGGCCCTTTGGCCCACCGGGTCCGCCCCGACCAGCGATCCGCGCACTTTAACACTAACCCACACACTAGGGACAATTTACACATACACCAAGCTAATTAACCTACAAATCTGTATGTCTTTGGAGTGTGGGAGGGAACCAAAGATCTCGGAGAAAACCCACGCGGGTCACGGGGAGAACGTACAAACTCCGTACAGACAGCACCCGTAGTCAGGATCGAACCCAGGTCTCCGGTGTTGCAAGAGCTGTAAGGCAGCAAGTCTACCGCTGCACCACCGTGCCACCAGGAGCTAACTTCGTAATCCATCTCTCCAGCCAAAATCATTTCAATAACGATACTCAATCCTTTCCTGAACAAGGGTTTGCCTCAAGTTTAGCAGTTATCATACAAAGCTGTGTCTAAGGCTTTCTGGGTTAATTTTGGTTTGGCAGTATACACTTGAAATCTCACTTCCTCAAAAACATGAATGTTTGGCATGTAAAAATTGTGCAGTTGTGTTATGTCACTGTGGAACATGATATTGTAATATTGCCATGAAGTAGATGTGGAAGCAAATTACACGATCAGAGAAAATTGATACCATAGCACCCACCCCATGGCATTGGTAACTTATTTTTTAATTATTTTAAGAGAAAAATATTGAAATGATATGTATGCTATAATTAACTACAGGACATTATTGTTTGGCTTAAAATACAGAATGATGGATAAATATTTTTTCCTCTGACAACACATGAGATAAATTTTGTTAGTAATTGACAGTAATTAATTTTAAGTTTGCTCTTAAACATAACATTTGGAATTTTTTTTTTTTTACTGACTTGTACATTCAACATGTTCGCATTCCAATTCATCATTATTCCACGTGCATTAAATATCATTGTGGTAAAATAAGAGGCATTGCTAATTCCTCTCACTCCCACTATCTCAAAAGATTGTTATTTTCTTTGTGTATTCTTGATAATATATAAGGTACACAAAAATGCTGGAGAAACTCAGCGGGTGCAGCAGCATCTATGGAGCGAAGGAAATAGGCAACATTTCGGGCCGAAACCCTTCTTCAGACTTGATAATATATACATCTGCCATAGATTTTATCTCTGATGGGTATTTGTTACATAACAACTGAGGAATTAGAAGATACAGTTGCCCCACGTTGGGCATTAGTTTAGGGCAGCACAGTAGCATAGCGGTAGAGTTGCTTCCTTATAGCGCCAGAGACCCAGGTTCGATCCTGACCACGGGTGCTATGTGTACGGAGTTATTATGTTCTCCCTGTGATGCATGGGTTTCCTCCAGGTGATCTGGTTTCCTCCCACATTCCAAAGACGTGCATGTTTGTAGATTAATTGGCTTCTGTGAATTATCCCTAGCGTGTCGGACAGAACTAGTGCATGCGTGATCGCTGGTGGGCATGGACTCGGCGGCCACAAGAGCCTGTTTCCACACTGTACCTCAAACTAAATTAATCTGGTTGGTCTCAAATATGTTTTGATTCAAAATGTTCTTTATACTCTATGAATCAGTCAACATTTCATTTAAAGGGGTGGGCATTTATAATGACTTGAATATGAAATATCACAGACCTAGATCAAAATAATATTTGTGCCATTAGCTTGAGAATCTCTGTGTATTTGTACATTTCCCAGACTGATGGTGCACTATGAATAAAAGGTTGTAAAATCAACTGATGGCAGTGAAAATCAATCAAAGCAACCACATTACATAATATCACTGTACATTCTCAGCCTGGTTGCTATAACCTAATACCATCTTGAGAAAAGATGCTAACTTGGAAACAATGTCTGAAGCAACAACAGACATTCCGTATCTAATCAGCCCACCCAAATATAATTATGGAGAGAAAATTGCAGGGTTTCAAAGATCAGAAACGATCTTTGTTCACCTTTTAAAATACAAAGATTTACGAAAATGCTATTAACTCATCATCCTTAAGTACTTTTTTGGTAAATTGAAATGAAACCATTAAAATACCTCAAATTGTGATGATATACTACCTTCAGCTTAAAGCTATGTTTTACTCCATGCCGTCTATGTTACATCAAAAAATAAAATCATGTGAATACTTGAAAATATCCTGGGCAACTTCAGCGTTATAGGTAATGCATTCTCAACACTTTTAACATTTCTTCTGCCCTGTATAATTGTTTGTACTTAGTTAAGCAATGCAACTCCTTGAAACCTAGGGAACAGATGTGTTTCAGAATTCCTGACCAAAGTGGGAGAGTCTAGGACTAGAGGTCTTTTAGGATGTCTTTTAGGAAGGAGATGAGGCGCAAGGTCTTTAGTCAGTGGGTGGTGAATATGTGGAATTCTTTTTTACAGAAGGCTGTGGAGGCCGTCAGTGGATATATTTAAGGCAGAGATAGAGAGATTCTTGATTAGTACGGGAGTCAGAGGTTATGGGGTGAAGGCAGGAGAATAGGGCTAGGAGGAAGAGATACATCAGTCATGATTGAATGGCGGCGTAGACTTGATGGGCCGAAGGGCCTAATTCTACTCCTATCATTTACGATCTTGTGATCTTATGATATGTTATGATATCATTTAAGATATTCATTGAAGATGAGCAGGTATAATTCTTACCTTTCGACCTGCTTCATTGTTGTGCAGGTTCATCAGCGTCCTGGCATTTTGTTTGATTTCTCTTGCATCTATAAAGACCTTGGAGAATCCTATTCCATATCTGATGTCTGCAGAACAGCCTCCCCATTTCCAGCCTTCTTCCTGGTTGTAGTGGCCCTGCTTTTCTTGATCGCAGCCACAGTCACTCAGGTTTCCCTGGGTGCATGCAGCAGTGATAGCATGCGCAACTCCGGCAGCAATAATAGCATAAGTGAAGGCTGCTTCTCTGCTTCCTGCAATCAAGACATTGGAGCACAATTATTAAAAGTGCCGAGAGACTCGGATTAATAACAGCATTTTTATGTTTTACATTCTGATCACACATTAATGCTTTGTGCCAAGTTTTACCCTATAAAATAATGCTTGGCAGAGCCATAACCATTAAAACTCAATAAATACATCAAATTAAAATCATAGTTTGCTTGATGTCTGACAAATTCAAACTGATGTGATGAATTATGTGATAATGTGCGATACGCATAACTATTGTGCATGTATCAAATAAAGGAATTAAACTATGTTAATAATGTCTGCAGCAAATGAATTCAAGCAGCTGACTTTAACTTTATGTTTTAACAAGTGGATTCAGGATTAACTTTTGCCTATGTTTTATGGTTATTGCATGTTCTAACACATCATCACCTACAGGGTTCACAGTTTAAATTGATAGCCTACCCCTGACAGATATTTCTATGTCAAAGATGGTTACCACCATTTATTGAGATTTCCTTTTGTAAACATACCTCCCGATTGTCTAAAGGTTATTCTAGAATGTAGAGCTTTGTACATTAATGTGTTATACGTTTTCCAACGCAGTAGTGATGGCTAGGTTTGGCCATGATCAAAAGCATTAGATTGTTGTCATCCAACATCCCATTAACTAAATATTGCTTCTTTGCCACACTGTGAAATAACTTTGTTTGTGTATTAAAAGCATTTTAACTGTTTATGTGATTGATTGATTGATTGAAAGATAGAGCATAGAAACAACTCCTTCACACCACCGAGTCCATGCTCACCATCGTTCACTCATTCACACTGTTTCTATGTTCTCCTCTTTGTCTCGATTCTAGACAGATGAGGAGCAATTTTTTTACAGAGACCAATTAACCTACAGACCTGCCATCTTTGGGATGTGGAAGGAAGCCAGAGCACCCGGAGGAATGGACAATGTGAAAACTCCACACACACACAGCACCCGAGTTCAGGATTGAACCCAGGTCTCTGGCACTGTGAGGCAGCAGTTCGACCAGCTGCACCATTTGACCACCTTTATTTAACATATATTTATACGCACATGTATTTAACAACTGAATAAAATAAAAATAAGTGTGAATTTGAGGAGTGTCAGAGATGACATGAAGGAAGGAGAGGGAGGAAGAAATCTCAGTTTCCCTTCTGTAAGAACCATTGCATTATGTACTGCATTACCCCCTTGATTGGAATTATTGAGGAAATGTTTCTGTCATATTATTGGTTATGCCACACCCTTTTCTACATTCTGAATGAATTCCATCTTTAGTAGGAACTAATTGTGTGAGAAATGGTACAGTTTGCTTCTGTGCCAATGAGATTAAAAACATTTGCCCAAAAGATTGTGGGGGATAATATAGATATATAGAAATGGGACATGTGATTTACAATTACACCCTTTCTTTGGCAGACTGAAACAATGGTTGCATGATTCATAGTGCACGATAGTTTGCTCAGTTAACTAGGGCAAGGACAGCAGCAAACATAACACCTTAATTTATTTGAAGTCAGAATAAGTTCAATGCATCGTCTTTAAGCCAAAAATCACCAGGTGCTTCGAAGAACAACTTTTCTGTTACTGTTGAGGACTCTGAAGTCTGACAATGATTTTTAATAAACTAAACTAACTGAAATGACTGATAACGTGTGTGTGCTGTAACCAAGGAACGAGCCAGTTCCCCTGAATCGCAGCCAAGAGTGGGAGAGGATTCTGATGCATGAATGAACCTGGTTAAAGTGACTGGAGAAAAGAAACGTTGTTTGTGGACAACCAAAGCAACTTAACTACAAAAGCAAAGATTTGGGGAAATAACCATTGTGTAGGAAAGAACTGCAGAAGGTAGACAAAAGTGCTGGAGAAACTCCGCGGGTGCAGCAGCGTCTAAGGAGCGAAGGGAATAGGCAACGTTTCGGGCCGAAACCCTCCTTCAGACTGAACTTCAGAAAGAACTGCAGATGCTGGTTTAAATCGAAGACAGACACAAAAAGCTGGAGTAACTCTGCGGGACATGCAGCATCTCTGGAAAGAAGGAACGGGTGACGTTTCGGGCACATTTGGAAATAAACATTTGATTGTTTTGGTTTAGAGAAATCTCAGAATATGGAAATCGCGGATTCCCGGGCTGTACAAATTCACATATGATTTCCTATCAAAAACACAGCCAAGGCAAGGCAAGTTTTTGCCTGTTTCTTTGGTTGTTTTAGTAAGAATCTGTGAGATGTGTGGTTCCCCGCTTGTTTCTGAAGAAGGGGCTCGACAGAGATGCTGCCTGTCCCGCTGAGTTACTCCAGCATTTTGTGCCTATCTTCGGTTTAAACCAGCATCTGCAGTTCCTTCCTACACTTGTTTCAAATAATAACGGGAATTTGGTTTTGCTTGAAAATTCTAAACGTGTTTTAGATTGGGGATCTTTCACCTGACCGATGTCAGGGATTAAAATTGGTCAAATATTGGAACGTGTGATGTCTTTTATCAAGGAGTATATTTCGAACAATGTTATCTTTACACGGCGATGATCTATCAGATGATGACAGATTGAAAGCGAGAGCAGATTGTACATGGTTTAACGTACCTACTCTGAGCTCCTTGCCAAACACAGTTCTCTCGCCGAGCGCAGAGCAGTTCCACCGACCGTATCGGAACTGGAATTGGCATTCGTTAATTCCCATCTGAGCCCCTTCTCCGATGACGATAATGGCATCGGGGCGACTCTGACAGATTGCCCGCTGACGGGGCGCCAGTCCCGGGATCTTGCTGCAGATAATGTTCGCTCCAAGTGCCACCACTGAAGAGAATCCGCTGTGGCAAATATAGGGGCACATTGAATGAGAAAGCAACAGGGCAAATATTTATTCACCTCAAACACCCACTCCACACCACAAATACTGCGAGATCCGTAAAGCTCCCTCGAACTTTTCCAGGTAAGTTTGCACATGTCATTTTCAAAGAATTCTCCCTTTACATGGACTCAGCTCGATCTGGATGATCACTTAAATAACTCTACCCAATGGTCAAAAGCCAACATCATTTTGAACGGCGTAAGTCGTGACTATTGACTTTCAAAACTTCCCTTCTCAACTTGACCATCCTTTACGCCCAGAGTTGATTTTTTTTGTTAGGGTTTAGCCGCCCATGTTCTGAGAATTGGAACTTGAAGGACCATGATCTGAACTAGAGTAGTTTAGATCGTCCAATCGTTTTAGGAATGGTAGCAATGGTAGTAGTGTGAACTCAGAAGGCGAACCAACTCAAGTACAGAGATTATGGAATGTATTCACGAAAAATGTAAATATCCTTGAACAGCACATTACATTATAGTGCAAGTTGTGGAGCTGCATGCTGACCAAGAAGTGAAACGTGCAACGTGGTGGAAGTTAGTTAATTGTACATGAAGAATACCATGATAGAAATACAACGCTAAAATATAACACAAATCTTGCTGGTGGGTTGATGGGAATGATATTGCACTTCACTGGGGGCAGTTCTGACACTATTTTTCATTCTTCGCTCCCCCTATGCCCCAGCGAACTCCACGAACAAAGGCGGTAAATTCTGGGTGGCAAAGGTTCGCATCTGAGATTACTGAACGAACTGTGGCAGAGGCGGCTGTGTCCCGTGTAAACCCCCCACACCATTATGTTATCGGTGAAGCCGCGTCTCCATTATCACGTTATGTACATCTGAAGCAACAGCAGAGGAGAAAGCCAGAACAGTGGCTAAATCGGTAGCATTTCCATATCCGCTTACAACCATAAACTCATTATATGTTCTTCATAAAAGATGAAGTGGCCAGGGGAACCCCAACAACCGCTCCCGCTTTATTGCGCTTTGAAACTGATCCATTCTAAAATGTTTTAGAAATCACAACATCTTAAAAAGTTTGTCTGGTAGGATTCCGTGCTCACAGTATTCTGCAATATTCTCTCGCCTACCACAGCGACACAGGTGTCCAGTCACTTTCCTATATTTAAGCGCTTAATTTATAGTTAGATTTGCTCAAAAATTGTCCCGTTCATTTACGGCAAAATCCCCCCCCCCCCCCCCCCCCCCCCCCCCCCCCCAACCACCACCACTCCCCACTCCCCGCTCCCCACAGCCGGTGGGTTTTCGGTCAGCGAAGCGCTCCTCGTCTATTCAAGAGTTAAGCTAATCACACAGCAGACATAGTTATTATACACACAAAAACACAACCACACCGCCAAAGCTTGCAGTGTAAAACGCTGGCACGGCCGGGCAAAGGCAGGCTTCCCCTGAAAGTCACTTACCCTATTTTAAGGTAGACGATTCCCACGCACAGGAAGATATGAAAGAGCCAGCGCCTGGTTTTTCGGTTCATGCTGAGAAGTATTTTTGTGCGGAGCGCTGCGATTCTTTTACTCGCGCTGATTGGAGTCCCGGTCAAAGACAGTCCAAGGTATTCGCAGACAAGGCAACCCTTGTGAACACAGTCGGTGTACTCAGGGGTAAAACCCGTCGTAAATTATAAATCCCAGTGGAGACTTGATATCCCGCACTCGTTCCTACTGTCACAGATTATCCATCATCTGTATGCATGTCACACGTTTCCACATTGAAGCGGAAGGCTGGGTTACACCGGACTGGATCGGAGCAGTCGCTCGCCACAATGAGACCCAGATCTTCCCCCCAGCTTCTATATATCTAACTAATCTATTTGGGCGTGTTCGCTGGGAAAGCGCAGCAGACCCACAAAATACCTTTCCAATGCACACACACACACTCACCTTTTACCTCGCGGGGGGGGGGGGGGGGGGGGGGGGCGAGGGGTTTGCCAACAGAGGTCGTGCAGAAATCTCTAGCAAGTTTCCATTTTTAAAAGAGGAACTCGGTGCAACCAAGACACCAGTGCATGTTCCCCAGTGTGTTCCGCGCCCACAAGTTACATTTGATTAACAACTTCAGTGCGAACTTTTTTTCTTTTAATTTCTTCTCGGTACGATAATCTGATCTGAGTAGTAGTAAAATACTTCCAGCTCGGATTTTCCCCGGTCTAAATCTTAACCTTGTTCAACGGCTGCAATATATTGTCAGCTTTATCGATCTGTTAAGAGGGGGATTTTTCCCGAGATAAACTTTCACTGAGTGCTTATCGCAAGGATTTTACAATTGCTTGCCGCAAAGAACGGATAGAGCTACCTATGGGGATTTTATGGAGCAAAGGTTTCCTCATGCTGTGTGTGTGTGGTTAAAAAATACAGGGACATGGTGACTGATCCGCCGGCGTGCCGGCCGGCCTCTCAATGCCACTTCGCTCGTTCCGACTTGTTAGATTTTTATAGACTTCTAAATCCCCACCCCCACCCTCGCTGCATTCGGAGTATGGATTAATAAATTACCCCTCTATATTTCTGTCACCAGCCGATCCTACTCTTTCAAATATTGTTCGACTGAATGGGCTGATCGCTCATTCAACACTGCGGGCAGACTGTACGCGGAGCTGTCATTATTGGACACTCTGGAAGATGGTAGTCACTGCAAAGGTTTCAATTGCTCCACCTCTGCCTGAATAGGCTCGGATTGCTGGGCCACGATTCAACTCAGTTCAAACACTCAAAGAATTCGGTTGTTTTGAGCCAATTATCCCATTCAAGTTCATCAGACAATAAAACCCATATACTTAGTCTGTTTCGCTGTCGAGACATTTGGCAATGGAACGGGCCCAATTTAAAGGGCGGTCCTTACAGAAATTACAAATGCTTATTTTGTTTAGATGGCCTCAATTCAATAAAGTGGAAATAAAAGGTGGCTAAATAAAACGTGGAGTATACAGAGCGCAGTGTTTAACCCTGCATTGTCAATCGCCTTCTTTAGGCAATGTTATTCAGACTATCCTATACATTGACACAATTTGTAAAATCAATGTGTTCCTCACAATGGATGTGGAGTGAACAAACCCGGTGATATCCGAGCATTTTCGAGTGATCAACACGTGGTTTGGAGTGAGTTGGGTGGATATTTATACTCCTGTGAATGTTGTTAATTCCAATTTACTGTGAAAGCAACATTGGAGTTAAAAATATCACCTCTATGTGCTGAATAACAACTTTATTTGAAACGGATCTTCCTTTACCATAACAATCCTCATTTACATTAAAACGTATTATATTACACGTACTGAATACATCATATATTAAACATATTTACTAGTTAGGAAGACATGAATTCTAACAATTTATAATTTATCACGAACGAGTATCTAGTTTTGCTTCTCCAATGAGGATTATTCGCTTTCGTACTGCCCAGTCCAAACCTATTTATATTTGATAAGAATATGAATATTATAAGAATATAAGGGTGGTGGGTGTATGGGACGAGCTGCCAGAGGAGGCAGTTGAGGCAAGGACTATCGCACCGTTTAAGAAACAATTGGTCAGGTGCGCGGATAGGACAGGTTTAGAGGGATATGGGCCGAACGCGGGCAGGTGGGACGACTATGGCTGGGACGTGTTGGCCGGTGTGGGAAAGTTGGGCCGAAGGGCCTGTTTTCACGCTGTATCACTCTAAGAACCAGAGGCCAAGAGATTCACCCATTTCAATGCATAGGAACGGGGCCCATGGTGGTGAATACTGCCAGTGACGGTGTATGTTGATGGCCTCAGTTTGTTTCTTTATCGCCGGTTGCCCAGTGCGGGCTGCCCTTTGTTGAACAATGTTGCTGGAACGTGGTTTTACGCACAAAGTTCATCCCCACCCTCCCCTCTCCTCTCTGAGACTTCACTGAGACTTGTGGCTTGGCCATTCCGCCGCATCGTTCACGGTTTTGTGAATTGATTTAACTCCTTATGCGCAGCCCAGGAAACATTGCATTTGAAACTTGTATAGAAATAAACGTGTATTTATTACACCGTGTAATGCTACGTCCCGATTCTAGCATCTAACACACCTCAACAAAACAGTGCGACTGGTTGATGGAGAATACAATTAAATCAAATAAACCACGCGGTTACTGGATGTGGAGTGTAATCCGACGAAGGTTATTGAACTGCGGGTCGGAGAGGTGGCTGCACTTTTAAGCTTGTATAAGATAAATCAAAGACTGTATAGTTAGTTACACTGCAGAGCTGTTCAACGTCAGGTATCTCAAACGCAACGGATCTAAACTCTAGTGTAGGAAGGAAATACAGTTGCTGGTTTACACCGAAGTTAGACACAAAATGCTGGAATAACTCAGCGGGACAGGCAGCATCTGTACCGAAGAAGGGTCTCGACCAGAAACGTCACCCATTCCTTCTCCCCAGATATGCTGCCTGTCCCGCTGAGTTACTCCAGCACTTTGTGTCCATCTTCTGCATTTAAACCCTTGTCTTACTGGTCGCCCACTTCTCTGTGGCAGCTGGCACGGCCAACGACTCTTGGTCCTAGCCATTTTGGCGTTCCGGTGTCGTTACAAATAGCCACTTGCAAAAGCAAAACCAGCAAATCATGAATGGCATAATGGTTTGAAATAACACAGATTTAGTAGTCCAATGAACAGAGGGTGGCTGACCCCCAGATGGGTGCACTGGTGTAGTGGGGATAGGGGGTTGAGGAGATCACTCTGGACACAAAATGCTGCAGTAACTCAGCGGAACAGGCAGCATATCTGGAGAGAAGGAATGGGTGGTGTTGCGGGTCGATACCCTTCTTCAGACTGATCAGGATAACTCTGGACTACAGCCTGAGAATCGTTCTCTCAAAACTTGTAAGTGTTAACTCTTTAAGTATCTGTGGTTTAGAGTTTTTTTTTTAAATTCCAGTGATATCTATTCGATGCCATCCCAAACAAAGCATCTGGACAGGAGGACCAGAGGACAACGGTTCAAGGTGAAGCGGGAAAGATTTAATAGGAATCTGAGGGGTAACGTTTTCACACAAAGGGTGGTGGGTGTTTGGAACAAGCAGCCAGAGAAGGTAGTTGAGGCAGGGACTATCCCAACATTTAAGAACCAGTTAGACGGGTACATGGATAGGACGGGTTTGGAAGGGATATGGACCAAGCGCAGGCAGGTGGGACTAGTGTAGCTGGGCATGTTGGCCGGTGTGGGCAGCTTGGGCCGAAGGGCCTGTTTCCACGCTGTATCACTCGATGACTCTATGACTCTAAACAAAGCATTTGGACATCTCAATACCTGTTGAAGTTGGCCGCCTGCTACAATTAAATTAAACCCTGTGCCCAGTTCAAATGGCACGAGTCGAGCCTCAGGCCACCTGGTTTTAAAGATATGCTGCCACATTTACACAGCAACCCCCCCCAGATCAGTCTTCATTTATTATACTAGTTGGTACAATTCCAAATTGGTCCTTCGGAGTAAGTGTGGTCAGATGACGAAGTTTCAGGTTAGTGAGTGTAGATCTTTATTCTTGGATTGTGGGGATATTCAGATAGGAATGTAAAGGCATCTTAGTGTAGTGTATTGAATTAGCACAGTGGGAGCAGCGTAGCGTTAAGTTAACGTGAAAGTGAACACTGCAATGAAGGCAAGTTAAGACAGCAGCCACAGTCACAGTCAGTATAAGATTAGTGTAAAGTACCCGTCTAAGGACTTTTTAGAAGATCCACAAAAATAGGAGGAAGTGCTTTGAGAAATGGATTTAAATGTTTATTAAACGTCACGTGGCAAGTGTTTCAGAATATTATTATCTTCCTATTTATGTATTCCGTCAGACAGAGTAAAATATCAAAACCTATCGCGAGAGTAGATAATAATTGATAAACATATGGATCAGTTTTATTTTACTTTACATCTGAATATACTACCGGATGGCACACGGAAATACGTGGAGTTTGTTTACTAAATCCACAGGAGGGAAACCAACATTTAAACGAGCAATGGGCCGAAACTTAAAAGATTGGCACTTGATAGAAGGTAGATAAAAATGCCGGAGAAACTCAGCGGGCGAGGCAGCATCGATGGAGTGATGGAATAGATCTGGGTCATGATTCCTTCGCTCCATAGATGCTGCCTCAACCGCTGAGTTTCTCCAGCATTTTTGTCTACCTTCGATTTTCCAGCATCTGCAGTTCCTTTTTAACTAAACATGCACTTAATAGAATGTAGGTGGGGATAAATTGTTCTTAAACCAGCTACATTTCTCACCGATCTCTGCCACTGTACAATAATGTGGCTAAACACAGGCAGAAATCCCTGGCCACTCGCCATCCCACCCCCCCAGGTATTTTCATTCACAACTAGCTTATGGAACTATTTTTTTAAGCTCAAAAATATAATTAATCATTTGGAAAAAACTAAGTAAATCTCATCCAATGTATGCATCGGGTTCCCTAATTCCTTGAAATTTGAACTGAGAGAGTTGTGCAAGGTTTTACTGTTGACAGCACAATACGCGACTGTAAAACTGAATACACGACTGTATCTATTGCATTTAGATCTACATGGACAATGTGAATTCTATATCATTTAAACGAATATTACTATGAGTATTTGGATAGCTCCAAATCCCTCGAATAAACCTCATTTGTTTGTTTTTTTCACGAGTATTAAAACTAGACGTGACAACTAGTCTTAATATATTTTAGTATTGAGCAGGTGGACACAAAATGCTGGAGTCACGCAGCGGGATAGGCAGCATCTCTGGAGAGGAATGGTCTTCGAGCATATATGTATATTCGTGTATAGTCTTTTCTTTGATTGGATAGCACACAAACAAGGGCTTTTCATTGCACCTCAGTACACTTGTCAATAATAAGCTAAACTAAATTATACCAAGATACAATCTCAACAAATAAACAATAATATATACACATATATACACACACACATATATATATATATGTATATATATATATATATATATATAATCTTCTCCGTGGATTGTCACCTTGTCGTGGTGGAGAAGGTTGTGAGATCCTGAGAGTGATGCCGTCTGGAGCTATGCTCCTGGTAGGGTCACCCATAGCGGTAAGGTCGAGGGGGAGGAATCTGACAATGAGCAATCCAACCAAGATCTCAACGGTGGAAAAGGCGGAAGATGGCTGACCTTAGTGGAGCGTCACAACGTCTGGGAAGGCGGATGAAGGCTGCAGCAGAAAAGGGTCTCCTGTCGTCTTGGACTCCATGCCACTGGATCCTGACCAGTCTCCCCACGTTAAACAAAGTCACGCACAGGCGTCCTCCATATAGGGAATAGCACCCTGGAGACACCCAAGGTCAGCCACCAAGAAGGAGGCCTAAGATATATATATATAATTTAATATATAATGCTCAAATCTAATAACTGAAAAAACATTTCTCTCTACATGGGCCTTCTCAAGGAGTTTAAAGAAAACATCTTAATCTTATATTACTAAATCTCTGATCTTGACCGCTTTTGGCCGACTGTGCTGCGATTTCCGAGAGATCGCCGCCACCTACGGCTGTCATTTTTGGCCACCTCGATCAGAGCCCCCCTACGCCATGTGAGTGCGGAGGATTTGCTCCGTCGATGAAAAATGAGAGAGATATTAATGTTTTTACAAAATTCCCCATTCTCTCTGCTGCCCCCGCTGGCGGCAGGGGGAGGGACTATAAAACCAGGAAGTGTCTGCCTCTCACAGTCTCTGCCAGACCAGGAAGCGAGAAGGTCACGGCTCTCTGAGCTGCGAATAACACTGAACGCACGTCTACTCCACTGTGAGTTCCCTCGATGCAGCTGTAAAGTGGCTGCAGCCCTTTGTAACAAGTTTGTGTTCACAAAATGAATTTTGGTTGTCGGGTGTCTGCAGCCCAATTGTTTGCCTCGCCTTTTTTTAACAAGTTTGCGTTCACAAAATGAATTTTGGTTGTCGGGTGTCTGCAGCCCAATTGTTTGCCTCACCTTTTTTTTAACAAGTTTGTATTCACAAAATGAATTTTGGTTGTCGGGTGTCTGCAGCCCAATTGTTTGCCTCGCCTTTTTTAACAAGTTTCTGTTCTCAAAATGAATTTTGGTTGTCGGGTGTCTGCAGCCCAATTGTTTGCCTTGGCTTGGCTTTTAAAATTGTTGCAACAGTTGGATGCCTGCCCAAGCATCCATACGGCCCACAATGTCTATACTAGCCCTCTGGAAACCAGTACCTACAGCCCGCAACACCCATACTAGCGCAACAGACAGGCCCCCCCACTGGCGAGCAGTATTGGAATTGGTGGAGGTGGAACATTGCGTTGGTGACCAGCCCTCTCGTGTGATGCTGGGTCTAGTGTTAGTCCCACTTAGTCTAGTGTTTTCATAAAAATAGAACATGTAACAAAAGTTGCCTGTAAAAAAATAGAACATGTAAAAAAAATGAACCTGTTGGTGTTCATTTTCAAACAACCATTTACGTCTCCATATCATCATATATATCTCTCATTTCCCTTATCCTTAACCAGTCTGAAAGAGGCTCTCGACCTGAAACGTCATCCATTCCATCTCTCCAGAGATGCTGCCTGTCCCACTGAGTTACTCCACCTTTTTGTGTCTACATTTTAGATATCCTTTAGGTCAACGTTTTAGATCTCCTCCCTTCCTGTTCCTTTACAGAACCAAATGGAAAGCTATAGGCAGGTTCCTGACCTAGTTACAGCCCCGCTTTGTCTTCAACCTTAACATTGTTTTCATCTCGAAATTAATTCCAATTAAATATAAAATACAACTATGAACATGCAATTGGTCAGAAATTGTGGACCAAATCTGAAAATAGAAAATGATTTCTAATAGACAAATACAAATTATGTTTTTTTATAATTTTTAATAAGTAATTGCACTGTATCTTCCAAAGAATATATATCATTGTTTATTTGTTGAGATGGTATCTTAATATAATTTAGTTTAGTTTAGTTTATTATTGTCACATGCACCGAGGTACAATGAAAAGCTTTTGTTTGTGTGCTATCCAATCAAAGAAGAGACTATGCATGAATATAATTTGCCATTTGATGCATTCTTTGCTGCATATATGCCACACAAGGGGGGGGGGGGAATGGTAATCATAGGGAGAGTAAATTATTGGATGTATTGATACATTTAAAAAAAAAGTTAAACCCATTGATACAAATACATCGATAGATGCTCCTGAACATCATCAGTGATGTAACCTGGGGTCATTGGGTGTTTCGGGTCTTTCAACATCAGACACCCTCACCCAGGCGACCCAGCCGTGGTTGATCAGACCACGACGTGTTCAGGTGGCATTCGCTCCTCCCCATGGACCTCCTCTCCTGATCCAGAGCCATCTCGAGGCCTTCTCCGCTGCCTCTGTGGTGTTCTTGATGGCCCTTCTCCTCGCCACTCCGTTGATGCCCAGTGCACTCAAGGCTTTGTAGAGCGATTGCCCTGCAAAACCTCTGCAGCCAACCTCGATGGGCATACACCTTGCCTTCCAGCCCTGCTTGCGGCAGTCTATGACCAGTTCTTCATATTTGGCCATCTTCCTCTCGTGGGCCTCCTCCAGACGGTCCTCCCACGGCACTGTCAGTTCCAACAAGACGATGTTTTTGGTTGCCTCTGAGACCAGGAGGATATCTGGCCTCAGGGTGGTCGTGGCAATGTGCTGTGGGAACTTCAGCTGTTTCACCAGGTCACCAGGTCTCATATTTACAGCATAAATTAAGAGATTCTATTCCTGAATGTGATTTTCCAAAAAAGACACAAACGGTGGGAGTAACACAACGGTCAGACATCATCCCTGAAGAACATGGATAGCTAACATTTCGAGTCAGAACCTTTCTTCAGACTGATTGTGGGGAAGAAAGCTGAGGTGGGGCAGGAATAGCATGGCAGATTAGAGGTGAATATAGTCATAGAGTCATAGAGTGATACAGTGTGCAAACAGGCCCTTTGGCCCAACTTGTCCAAACCAGCCAGCATGTCCCAGCTACACTAGTCCCACCTGCCCGTGTCTGGTCCATATCCCTCCAAACTTGTCCTATCCATGTACAGTACCTATTCTTAAATGTTGGGTTAGTCCTAGCCTCAACTACCTCCTCTGGCAGCTTGTTCAATATATTCCATACAAAGGCCAGAGATGAGAAAACAGAATGTGTGAGACAAAAGGATTGAAGAATTGTGTATTGTGAAGCCAGAAGAAGGAGTTTAGGTGGAGGGGGAGGGGAGACATATCTGCGAGTGACAGGTGGGGCACAGGGGAGGGGGAGGGGTGAGCAAGGGGAGTGTGGGTTAGAAAGGAGAGGGGAAGGGGGATTGTTGGAGGTTACCTAAAATTGGCAAATTCAATGAATTTCCATGTTGGTTAATGTTGTGGGAATGAAATGTGAAGAGAGGTTGTTAATTGTCTTGCCACTTCCAATTCCATAGTTTACCTGAAACGTCACCTACAGTATTCATTTTCTCCAGAGATGCTGTCTGACCCACTGAGTTACCCCAGATTTTTGTGTCCATCCATAGTTCACATGATTGGGATTAAGGCGAATCTCTAAAATACAAATCAGAAACTGAAGTTTTATCCTTAATACATAAAATCATAGTCATACAGCATGGAAACAGGCCCTTCAGACCAACTTGCCCATACCAACCAATATGCCCATCTACACTAGTCCTACCTGCCCACATTTGCCCTATATCACTACATTGTACCTACCTTAACTATCTCCTCTGACAGCTCATTCCATATACCCACCACCCTCTGCGTGGAAAAGTTGCCCCTCAGATTCCATTAACCATTCCTCAGACTACTTGCCCAACTGATCAAGATTCTCCTGTTCCTTTTTCAATCATTCCCATCATACCTTAAACCTATGTCCGCTGGTTCTTAATTCCCCATACTTTGGATAAAATACTCTGTGCATCGACCCAACCTATTCTCCTCATGATCTTATACACCTTTACAAGACCACCCATCAGCCTTCTGCACTCCAACAAGTAAAGTCCTAGCCTGCCCAACTCTCCCCATAGCTCAGGCCCTCAAGTCCTGGCAACAACCTCATAAATCTTCTCTGCACTCTTTCAACTTAACAACACCCTTTCTATGGCATGGTGACCAAAGCTGAACACAGTACTTCAAATGAGGCTTCACCAATGTCTTGTACAACTATAACATAACACCCCAACTTCTATACTCAATACCCTGATGGATAGAGATCAATGTACAGAATGCCTTCTTTACCACCCTTCCTACCTGTGAAGCTACTTTCAAGGAATTACGTATGTACCCACACACCTAGATCCCTCTGCTCAAAAATTATGCCCAGGGACCTGTCATTCACTGTGACTGTCCTGCCCTGGTTTGCGTTCCCAACATCTAACACTTTTTGCTTGCAGTGTCTGCATTAAATTCCAATAACTATTCATCAGCTCATGCCAAACTGATCAAGACCCTGTTCTAATATTAGATAACCATCTTCACTCTCTACAATACCATCCATTATCTGGTATCTGTTATCTACAAAAATAAACCATAACACCAAACATTAATCATAAACCACAAACAGCAATGGGTGCAGCTCCAATCCTGAATGCACACCACTAGTCACAGGCATCTAGACTGAAAAACAACCTTCCACTATCATCCTCTGCTTCCTGCCAAGAAACCAATTCTCTATCCAATCAGCCAGCTCTCCCTGGAACCCATTCAATATAACCAACCAGAGCAGCCTATCATGCAGAATCTTATCAAATACTGAAGTCCATATAGACAACGTCTAAGGATTTGCCCATATCAAGTCTTTTAGTTACTTCTTCAAAAAACTCAAGCAGATTCATAAAACACTATCTCCCCCATACAAAACCATGCTGACATTCCCTAATCAGCTTCAGTCTATCCAAATGCATATATATCTTATCCCGGAGAATCCTCTATAGTAATGTGCCTAGAACATATATTAGTCTAATGGTCTGTAGTTCCCCAGCTTTTCCGTGCTGCCCTTCTTAAATAGAGGCACAACATTGTGATTGAATCTATCATGAGAAAACCCACGTCAATAATTAATTGATATTAGGCCAATACAACTTCTGGACTTAGGCCCACTACAGAAGCCATATATTTACCTGCATACGCACCTGCCTCAACTATTTCTTCCGGCAGCACATTCCATACCCCCAACATCCTTTATGTGAAAACATTACCCTCAGGTTCCTATTAAACCTTTCCCCCCTCAACTTCAACCTATGTCTTCTGTTTTTTGATTCATCTACTCTGGGCAACAGACTCTGCCTCAACCCGATCTATTCCTCTCATGATTTTATACACCTCTATAAGATCACCCCTCATCCTCTTGTGCTCCATGGAATATAGTCCCAGCCTGCTCAACCACTCTCTCTCTGAAATGGAATCCTTCCATTCTCATAAGATTATGTAGAGTTGGATGCATTGCAGGTGGTCTCAAGGAGGATGCTCCTCAAGCTGTGGAGCATCTTGGACAATACATCTCACCCCTCCATGATACACTGGTCAACCTGTGGAGCACCTTCAGCAACCGACTAGTCCCAAGAAGTTGCAGCACAGAATGCCACAGGAGATCCTTTTCCCCTGTGGCTATCAAACTGTGCAACTCCTCCAACCTCTGTCGCGGGGTAGACTAACACCCCCCTCTCCCCTCCACCCCCACCCAACCCACCATCTTTGCACATCCCTCATCCTTGACTTTTCCACTCGATAATTTAATTTCATGCTTGTCCCATATTACATGTGCTGTGCAATAATTGGTCACTTAAATTTCATAATTATTACAATGCACATGACATTTTCAATGCCTTAGAGTCATGAGGTCATAAGGAATAGTAGAATTAGGCCATTTGGCCCATCAAGTCTACACAGCCATTCAATCATGGCTGATCTATCTCTCCCTCCTAAACCTATTCTCCTTCCTTCTACCTATAACCCCTGACACCTGTACTAATAAAGAACCTATCTATCTCTGCCTTAAATATATCCACTGACTTGGCCTCTACAGCCTTCTGTGGCAAAGAACTCCACTTGTACCTATCTTTTGCCTGGTGGCAGACCAATTTCCCACTAGGATAAATAAAGTGGTATCATATCATGGAAGAAGCTATATTTGAGGCACTCCAAGTGATATGCCAGAAACAATATTTGTTTTCTGCATGTGAGCTTGACTCACAGCTTCAATAAACTTCACATGCAACAGAATCATTCGTATACCAGAACATTTGTAAAAGTGTGTGGTCAAGTCATTTTCTGCAGCTTGATTTGCTGTTGCATGGTAGGCTGCTCTGGAAGGCTAGATCGCATGGGATCCAGGGAAATTGTTGTAATCACGTAAACTTCAGAGGCTGTTGCTCTCACCGTGGTCTTGCGAATTGGTGAAGCACATCCAGCAATGAGGCGTAGAGTCAAACACTCCTGCTTAATAGCCCAAGTGATGGCAGCCTTTTGCAAAACACAAATCGTATGGTTCGTAGGCCCGCCTCGGTCATGACTTGGACGACAGATGGCACAATGGGCTAAGTGTTCGGCTGGCGACCGGAAGGTGGCCGGTTCGAATCCCGCTTGGAGTGCATACTGTCGTTGTGTCCTTGGGCAAGACACTTCACCCACCTTTGCCTGTGTGTGAATGTGTGTGAGTGACTGGTGGTGGTCGGAGGGGCCGTAGGCGCAGATTGGCAGCCACGCTTCCGTCAGTCTGCCCCAGGGCAGCTGTGGCTACAGAAGTAGCTTACCACCACCGAGTGTGACTGAGGAGTGAATGAATAATGCGATGTAAAGCGCCTTGAGTATTAGAAAGGCGCTATATAAATCCCATCCATTATTATTATTATTATTATGACTGACCATGGGTGATGCATCCTCGTTGTTGGCTGCTTGCTCCAAACCTAGGCTTGAGCAGCGTCGCTTGTGGCTGAAGAGACCAACGCAGGAGCGACAGTCTCTGTCGCAAAGGTCACATTTGTGTGTGGTCTCTGGTTTGTTGAAGTTGCTGCGCTCCTTTCTGCGTGCCCGCTTGTCTGCCGCTGCGATCAACAGTTTATCTTCGCCCGTTTTGAGATGTTGGTTCAGGGTACCTCTCCACCTCGTGTGGGTCAGCACGAATCATAAGGATGATGCATAAATCTTGCAATATTACCTCGTCCATTTACTCCTGGTCATTATGCAGTATTTCCTTAAACGGCCATAAAACTTTAATTGCTCAAGTGCTAGATTACTGTCCTGCTGAGCGATAGTGAAGTTATGAACTGGATTTTCATTCCATGCGACTAACATTGCTAAAAAGGCTTGGGAAATGAAATCATCAGGTTAGCTGCAGTTACAGTGAGTAGATGGTAGTCTGATTTCTGCCAACTAACCAATCAGAAGAAAAAATAACTAAATAACCTGTGTACTTATAAAGACCTTGTTTATTTCTCTGCACAGTATTTCCCCCTGACCTTTGAAAATAAACTTTGCACATTAGTAGTACTAAAGCGGTTTTATAAACTGATTTACTTTTACACATCATTCTTGCTGGTAGATTGCAGTACATTTCCAGTTGACATTGCATATTATGTCTTTTTCAGGGTCACAATTAAGACAAAGAAGTCATTGACGTTAAAATTCCCCTCTCCATTCAAACGTGACACCATGTATTTTTTATTTAACCTTTGACACCATTTTACTTTCAAGTATTTATTGAACTCTTAGCTCCTATTGATGTATTCCTGCTTTCTTCAGGTGTCTCCTCCACTGCTACTGAGTTTGGCTTAAGTTTTGAATGGCTGCATCTTACTTGGCAAAATTCCTTGGCTGTAACGCCACCATAACACGCCCTTAAAAGATATGCCAAAGGCAAATCATAATTCTGTTTCTCTGCTCTTTGGTTGCTATCCGACTGATTTGTACATAACATCAGAACATTATACACTGTGATTATTAATTGCAAAATATAATAAATAATTACAGGTTACAAATGTTTAAATATAATTGCAATATATAATCTTATCACTTGTGATGTAGAACCCAAAGATTTTGTACATTATAACAAATACTCAACTTAGTTCAGTTATAGATTTGATACTTCTGAACTGCAAAGTTAGAAGGTCATAAGGGATAGGAGTATGATTAGGCTATTCAGCCCATCAAGTCTTCTCCGCTATTCAATCATGGCTTATCTATCTCTCCCTCCTAACCCCATTCTCCTGCCTTCTCCCCATAACCTCTGACACCCGTACTAATCAAGAATCTATCTACCTCTGCCTTAAAATTATCCATTGCCTCCACAGCCTTTTGTGGCAAAGAGTTCCACAGGTTCACCACCCTCTGACTAAATACATTTATCCTCATCTCCTTCCTAAAAGAACGTCCTTTAATTCTGAGGCTATGACCTCTAGTCCAAGATTCTCCCACTAGGGATGGGTCCAAATTCTTTACCAAGTGCATACCTCAGTCCAATGTATGGAGTCAAAGAGTCAATGTTGGCTACAACATAATCATGCAAATACTGTTGTCAGTTATGCCCCTGTCGCACTTAGGAATCCTGAACGGAAACCTCTGGAGACTTTGCGCCCCACCCAAGGTTTCCGTGCGGTTCCCGGAGGTTCCCGGAGGTTTTTGTCAGTCTCCCTAATGGTCGAAAGTGGTTTCCGCTTCTTCTAGGTTCCGGCGATTATTTCAAAAAATTCAAAACTGGCCGCGACTAAAAATAGGTTGCCGTTTTAAAAATAGGTAATTTTTTAGTTGAAGCCGGTTGTGATGCTAGTTGAAGGTGGTTGCCGGAGGTTGCAGGTAGTGGAAGGTAAGACCTTTTTTTCACCCAGTTTTATTCCACCAGGGAGGTCTTACCTTCCACTACCTACAACCTCCGGCAACCACCTTCAACTAGCATCACAACCGGCTTCAACTAAAAAATTACCGATTTTTAAAACGGCAACCTATTTTTAGTCGAGGCTGATATTGAATTTTTTGAAAAAATCGCCGGAACGTAGAAGAAGCGGAACCCACTTTCAACCATTAGGGAGACTGTCAAAAACCTCCGGGAACCGCACGGAAACCGCACGGAAACCTTGGGTGGGGCACAAAGTCTCCAGAGGTTTCCGTTCAGGTTTCCTAAGTGGGACGGGGCATTACAGTCTTTTGGATGACATGTCCAATTGTGCAATTGTGATATGCTCACGTCATCAATAAAGAATCTTTAATGATGACGAATCACATATGTCTTTCTACAGACTTTTATCATGAAGCCAAGGGTCCCAGGGTGCAGGCAATTAATGGTGGCAACCTTTATCTACCCTGGAATATCCAAGGTCAAAAAGGTTTTGAAAATGTGAAGAGCTGCAAGGTTACTTTTAGAATTGATCCATTAAGGTAAATAGAAAATTAATAGATGATCTTTCTGCATTATTCAATAAACCAATGCAAAGGTTTAGCAAATGGTTTAGTTTAGTTTAGTTTACAGATACAGCGCGGAAAAGAGGTCCTTTAGTCCACCGAGTCTGCAATGACCAGCGATCCCCGCACATTAACAGAAGGGACAATTTTTACCTTTATACCAAACCAATGAACCTACAAACCTGTAGGTCTTTGGAGTGTGGGCGGAAACCGAAGTTCTCAGAGAAAACTGACGTAGGTCACAGGGAGAACGTACAAACTGCGCACGTAGCCAGGATTGAACCTGTGTATCTGGCACTATAAGCGCTGTTGACAACAACTCTACCACTGTGCCACTGTGCTGCCCTGGGCTGAATGGTTCTCTGCTTTACCTATCTAGGATACATTGATGTAGGTGACACCATGAAGAAAGGAACAAACCCATTTCAAAACTGTTCACTCTGATGTAAAATGTTAGTTGTTAATAAGGAATACACTTTAATTTAGAATTAGTTCTTCAAAATGACTGACATACCAAGAATGATATTATATTTTTAGCAGTATTATGGGGTGGGAGATTGCAAACCTTCACGTGGTCCGCCCTGTTTCGACGAATGCAATCAACCTGCTGTGCACAATCAAATAAGATCAAAGAACAAGTTGTCCTACAACATTAGGCTGCGCACGCCATACGCAAGAAAAGCAGTATTATATCATAATGATCAATGAGGCTGGGACTATCCCAACGTTTAAGAAACAGTTAGACAGGTACATGGATAGGATAGGTTTGGGGGGGGGGGGGGGGGGGGAGGTATGGGACAAACGCGGGCAGGTGGGATTAGTGTAGCTGGGACATGTTGGCCGGTGTGGGCAAGTCGGGCCAAAGGGCCTGTTTCCATGCTGTATCACTCTATAACTTTATGACTGGAGAACATGAATGGTCCTGTGACAATCCAGCCACCATCACTGGGAGGACAGGTTGTTCACCTAATGTCACAGCTGAAAATCTTAAAAGTGGTGCAGGCAATCTAGGTTCTGGATGAATTTCCTGTACCTGTTGAATTTCCAACTCCGTTCTTTAAGCACATTTGTAATATTATTGAACAATTCCTCCATTCGTGGAAAGATGCTTATTCACAAATATTGTTCAATAGATCCTCCATTTGTGTAAAGATATATATTCACTGCTCAACAATATTTTTCTAGCATTGTTATGATTCCAATCAATGATTAATAAATTATGGAATATGTTGCAATGCATGCACACATTTCAGATTTTGATAAGCATTTATTTTAAATAATTATATTTTAGAGCCGACATGAAGTTGTGCATATATCAAAACTTTGCCCCGGTTGTTATTTCTTTATGAATAACTTCTTGGATAGACAGCGACTGTTCTTGTACATATAAGAAACCAAAGATTGATTAATAGGTTACATCAAGTGCCTAAAACACCGGTACAGACCAAAGTCCTTTATCACTGAAAACATTTGTTTTATTGATCTTGAAATAATGGCTTGTTATACGGTGAAAGGATTTAATAAAAGTAGTAAAATAGCTATCAAAAAATTATTAAAAGCATTGAAATATTTAATTTGACTTAATCCATTGATTGAGTGCTTGAAGGGTTAAGAGAGTAACCTTTTTACCTTCAGGAAAGTGATTTGAATCAAAACTGGATAAAAGTAATGGTGACGTTTTGGATCGAGACCTGTCTGAAGAAGGGTCTC